>NW_025721273.1:0-174389 GCF_922984935.1 Meles meles | reverse complement strand
GTCCCGCGGCTTGCCTGCCTCTGCATGTGCCTTGGCGCCCCCAGGACCCAGGCGGGCGTCGCGGAGAGGCCGCAGCCAGGGAAGGAACCCTCAGCGGGATGGCTCCCCGAGGGCAGTGTCCCCGCTGGGTGCTCTGAGCCCAGTCCTTGCTCCTGGCCCCGCACCAGCCTGTGGGGCTTGTCCCTGTGGGCCCAGCACCGACCGTCCCCGCACACACCCAGGCACCCAGCCCCGCCCCGCCTTCTCACCCTGGGGCTCGGCTTCCGCAGGTGGCCTGGCAGGCTCGGAAGCCTTTCCTGGGCCTGCGGACTCCTGGGTCAGGGAGGAGGTGGTGGCCGCCTGCCTCGTCTCTTCCTCCGTGGCCTTCTGCAAAGACAGGGGACCGGTCGCTGGCCCGGAGCATCCCAGCCCCGCCCGGCCGACCCCACTCTCCTCTTGCCCGGTCCCCCTGCTGCTCCCACATGGGCCCCAGACCTGTGCCTGCCCAGCCCTACCCCCGGTCCCGGGACCCACACCTGCAGGGCTCTGGGGATCGACCCTGGCCAGGAGCTCACATCCCCCACACCTGTCCCACCCAGCCAGCCTTCACCTTGACCGCGACCTGCCCACCGGGCATCTTAGCCCTCATCCACCTGCTCCTGCTCAGGAAGGCCCCACCGCACGTGAGCCCTCCTTCCAGACACATACCTGCACAGGCACGCTCTCAGACACACACACACACACACACACACACACACACACACACAGACACTTACACACACAAGCCCAGCAGTTGAGGGGACCCGTGGCTGCGCCCGTCGATGCGAGCGTGTGGGGCTGGGGCGGCCGGCTCTGGCCTCCCGGTGTCACCTTAGTCTCCTTTCGGGCCGAAAGGCCAGAGGCGTCGGGCAGCCCTGAAAGGACCTCCAGAGCGCGGGGAAGTGGTAGCCGGGCGCGCTGTCCTCCGTCTCCACCGTCCCGAGTTTGGGAGGCAGCATGCGAACATGGTGTCGGTTGGACGATGTCCAAAGCAACGAGCTGCGCAGGGGGGCGTCCCTGGAATGTGGGTGCCTGGTGACGTGGGTTCCAATTCTGTTGGGCTCTGTGGTCAGGGAAGTGAGGTCACCGCTTCCTGGGGACCCCTGCCCCGACTTCCTCCTCACACCCGAGTCCCGAGGGCCCCTCCCCCCAGCCGCTCCGTGCTCACCCCTCACCCCATGCCGCGTCCAGACAGCGGGCCCCCACACATCGGACTTGTTTCGGTGGTGCTGATGGCAGCAGGCCACCGCGCTGAGCCCTGCCCGCATGCAGGGGCCCGTCGGTGTTGGGCATGCACCCGCGTGTGCAATGGGGTGGGGGGCGGTCAGGGAGTCAGCATGGGTCCGGCTCGGGGAGATCCTCCCGAGGAGACTCCCAGGTTCCCACTCACAGCTGCGTGTGTGTTCCCGTGGGTCCACGCCCTGTCCGACCCGGGGGTGTGCTCAGCGTGTGCGTTTCAGCCACGTGGTCTGTGCCAGGAGGGTTCTCACGGGGATGCCGTGGCAGGAGGCAGTTCCTGGGCAGGAGCGACGGGGTTCTTCAGGAACCTCGAGACCGTCAGCGAGCATCTGTTCCCACGACGGGTCGAGGGACTCGTCGTGGGCTGCGCGTGCGTGGGTGTGTCCCTGCGTGGGTGCGGGCGTGCACGGGGCCCGATGGGAACGGGGGTTCCGGACCCGGCAGCGGCCAGGGTGTGTGTGGGGGTGCTTCGGGGGAGGGGACCGAGCTAGGCCAGGGCCTGGCCATCCCTGCTGAGGGGAAGGTGAGCCAGCCCACACGGAGGACCGGCGGGCAGGAGGAGCCTTGTGGCCACGGGGCCGGCGAGCCCGGCTGATCCTTCCTTGGCAGGACGCATGTGGGCAGCTCCGGTTCCTGCTCGGAGCCCGGGGGACCCGCGGCCCCCACGGGAGATCGTTTCTTGTGCAGCGGGAGGCCTTGTGCCCTCGGGCTCCGGGCTCCCTGGAGCACAGCTGAGGATGAGCCCATCCTCGGAGCCGCCATCCGCCGTGGGTGCGGGGGTCCTCCCACGCCGTCCCGTCCACATCTTCGTCCTTGTTGTCGGCATAGTCGATGCAGGGAGGGCGGCAGAGGGGGCCGTGGGTGAAGAGCCCGGCCTGGGAAGTGGGGCCCACACTCACGGTGCTGGGGGTTCCTCCTTCCGAGGAAGCCGGGGCAGGACTCCAGGCAGAAGCACAGGGGGAGCTGGGGCATGGTGGCCGCCCGGTCCCTCACCGGCTGAGCGAGGTCGTGGATACCCCCAGGCCCCTCTGGTCCTTGTTTTGGACCTCAGTCCACAGAGGGTAGCCGCTCGGTCAAGGCAGGATGGCAAGTCCGGTGCAAAGACAGCAAGCGGCCGAGACCCGGCACAGTGGGGTTGTCGGTGGAGACAAGAGGGTGCGGTGGCCAATGCTGGAGAGGGTCTCGGCCTTGGCCTCGGGGCACCGGGGCTGGCGCGGCTCTGCCTTCCGGCGGAGGCAGGCGCACGCCGCCCGCCCTCGGGCACCTGCCGCCGCGGGAGCACCTGCCCCCTCCTCTCTGCCGAGGGCTCTCTCCTGCGCCAGCCGTGCCTCCTCCCACGCCAGCCAGCGGCTGCCGGCCGTGCAGCCCGGGAGCCTGGACATCCCGACGACCACCTTCCCCCGCCAGGGGACCGAGCCCTGTCGGGGGGATGTGGTCTCCAAGTGGGCCCGAGGTCAAGGCACCCCCCCCCCCGGAGCTCTCTGCCCAGCTTGGGCTCATTGTGCCCTGTCCCCACTCAGCTCCCTGGGCCCAGGTCCTCCTCCGTTGGGGGAGCAGCCTCGGCCCGGGCTCCCCACACTGGGCCCGGGAGCGGCTCGTCCGGACCTCCTGGCCTGGCGCCTCCCTGCCTGGCCTAGGGGCCCCCCGGCTGGCCTCCCGGGCTGGTCTGAGGCGACCCAGCGCCGGCAGGCTCAGGGCACTGCACCGGAGATGTCCGGGGACCCCCGAGCGAGCGCCCAGGCCTGGCCCAGCGCACCGGGCTTGTGAGGGGCCCAGCGTTGGAGGCGGGCGTCCGCCACGGGGCACAGGGTGTGTCCTGGTCATGGCAGCCCCACGTGGTGGGTGTGGCCGTGAGGGACCCCAGATGAGGCAGGAGACAGACACGGGGGTCGACAGGACATTGCTTCCCAAGGAGGACGACGTCAGGCTCAGAGGACCTGCGAGGTCCTTAGGAAAACTCGGAGGCCCTGGGGATGTTGGCTGCGATGCTGTTCCTGGGGCCCAAGAGCGGTGCCCCAAAGCCCCAGTCAACACGGCCCGACGCAGTCTTTGGGGCTTCGGGGGATTGGGGCCGGTGGGCCACGAGGACGCCCAGGGCGTCACGTGGAGGACTCGATGTTTCTGGAGGCAGTGCTAAGCCTCGTTCTCTTCCGCCCTCTGTGCAGCCGGCCCCCGTGTTCCGCAGCGGATTCCAAGTGGCCATCCCGCTGCTCAACCTGAGGACCGGGCCCCGTCAGCGCCCACAGTGACCGTGAGTGCCCCGGGGACAGGGACCATGTGGTTGGGGCTGCTCCCGGATGAAGCCCCAGGGCTCAGTTCCCTGCTGGGACCCCAGAGCCTCTGCTGGGTGAGGGAGGAATGGAGGGAGTCAAGCTGGGGGAGAGGGAGGAAAGGAGGGAGGGAAAGAAGAGGAAGGCCTAGAGGGGGAGGGAGGGCAGGAGGGAGGGAAGGAAGGACTGAGGGACTGAAGGCATGAGGGAGGGAGGCCGTGAAAGCCCAGGAGTGCGGCCCATGCCTCTGGAGTCCTTGGGTGGAGGGAGGTGCGAGGGCATCCCCGGCCAGACCCTGGATGGTGGCTCAGGGCAGGTGCATCTGTCCTCGCCGTCCTGCCCTTCCTCCTCCTGGGCCATCCTGGATGGCCTTCTGCCATCCTGGACCCTGTCCACCTCCTCGTCCACCAATTGTGACTGTTCCCAGGAGCAGGGGGAGCAGGAGGGCTCTCAGGAGGGGCTTCCCGGATCCGGTGCCCCGGAGGAGACTGGGACGGTTAGCTCCAGGACGTTGTCACCTGAGCACTGGGACCGAGGACGGCGTCCACGTCCCTGGGCATGAGCGCTCCCCGACTGCCTCACCCTGCTCTCTCCCTTCTGGCGTGAAACACCGTGCCAGAGGTGGCGGGCTGAGTGCCCGGACGAGCACTGCTAGGTGATGGGTGCCCCTGCGGGCTGGGATGGGTGCTGCCCGCTGTGGTCCCAGACAGGGGTGCCCGTCCCCCTTCTCTCCGGGGGACGTGCCCTGGACCTCCGTGTCGGCACGTTCTCCCCAGGGCTGCTGGTCCTCAGGCCAGACACCGGCCGGTCTGAGGGGGACGCGCACTGCCTCCGTAGGGTTTCCTTGGCCAGAGGCCTTCCCGGGGAGCTCCCGCATCGCTGACACGGGCTCCCCGCGTGGCCTGTCCGCCGCCGGCCCCCCGCACCCCCCTCCCCATCCACCTGGCATGCTTTCGGTCTGTGTCGTTGTGGGACCCGGTGCCTTGGAGCCTGGGGGGCACCAGAGGCCGGGGAGAGCTTTCTCTGGCCTTGGGTTGTGAGCGATGGGTATGCCGTGTGGGGTGTGTCTTCCAGCTGTGTGCCTCGCCCTGGTGTGTGTGCAGGCCCCGGGAGGAAGCTGCCGGGTCGCATCTGGGGTCAGGCTGTGGTGTCCCGGCGGGAACAGGGGTCACGGCCCCGACCTTGGACCCCTCTGCACTCAAGGGGCCTCCGTGATCCCATCTCCTCTAGAACCCTTCGGGGTTTTCGGTATGGCAGGGGGCAAGTTCCATGTCCAAGACGCCCAGGACAAAACCCAGTCCCCTTTGAAAAGAGGTGGGCAGACACCCGGGCACCTCCAGAGTGATCCCCCTCCCAGAAACGTCCAGAACAGGGGAAGGAAGGGAGAGAGAAATCAGCTGAGGCGTGGCGAGGGGCCGGACTGGGGGAGCAATGGGCAGGGAGGGCTTGGGCTCAGGGTCCCCTTCGGGGAAGGAGTTGTTCCACAGCGATGTTCTGGGCTGTTGGGGGCGGTGGGGGGGGGGCGGGGGGGGCGGCGCCGCCGGGGACGGACTTAGGGTTGAGCACGGGTTCCACGGAAAAACGATGCATTTTATTTAAAAGAGATAGGCGAGAGCGTCGAGGGCATGCAAAGCTAGGATGATGGTGAGACCGAAGCAGAGAGAAAGAACCCAGGCGGAGGGGATGAACCGTGGCGGCGGGCCAGCGGGGTCGGGGCATGGAACGGAGGGTACCCGTCCAGGGAGCTCTCCCCGCAGGGCGGGGGCCTCTGGATGGGGCTCTGGGAGCCCCGCAGGAGCAGGTGTAGGGGCAGGTGTTGGGACAGGGGCCGGCACAGGAGCTGGGCCTGGTGCAAGAGCTGGGACCGGGGCAGGAGCAGGAGCAAGGGGACGGAAAGGGTCAGCAGGAGCGGCCGCTGCAGCATGCAGGGCTGGAGCTGGGTCAGGGCCAGGAAGAGGAGTGCAGGCAGGGCCAGGGGAAAGGGCAGGAGCAAGGGGCAGGAGCTGGGTGTGGGGCTGGAACAGGTGTCCGGTGGGAACAGGGAGAGGCAGGGGAAGAGACAGTGGCCCTGTGAGGGGCAAAGGGAGGGGCAGCGGTCCTGGCCGAGGCCGGGGAAGCGGCAGGGCCTGGGTGTGGAGCAGCAAGAGGGACCCAGGCAGGAGCAGGAGAAGGGGCAGGAGCAGGGGCAGGACCTGGGTCTCGGGCAGGAGCAGGGGCCCAGGCAGGGAGAGGCGAAGACAGAGGGGCCCTGAGAGGGGCAAGGGAAGGGCCAGTGGTCCTTGGAGGGGCAGGGGAAGGGGGTGGGCAAGCGGCAGGGGTAGGGGCAGGAGCAGGAGGACGGGTGGGGTCTGGAGCAGGAACAGGGACCCAGGGAGGAACACGGGAAGGGGCAGTCTTCCAGGCAGGGAAAGGGGCAGGGGCAGGAAGAGGTGCAGGACATGCGTGTGGGGCAGGAATCGGGGCAGAGGCAATGGCATGGGCATGGGCAGGGGCAGGGCCAGGGGCAGGGGCAGGGGCAGGATCCCGGGTAGGAACTGGGCCTGGGGCAGGAAGGAGGGCAGAGGCAGGGGCAGGGGAGTGGCCAGTGGTCCTGGCGGGGTTTGGAGAAGGGGCAGGAGCTGGGTGTGGGGCAGGAGCAGGGTCACAGGCAGGTGAAGGGGTAGGGGTCCTGGCAGGGGCAGAGGCAGGGGCAGGCCAAGGGGCAGGGATCCTGGCAGGGGCAAGGGAAGGGGCCGTGGAAGGGGCTGGAGCTGGGAGAGGTGTCCCGGCGATGGCTGGCGCAGGATCCAGGGCCCGAGCCGGGACTGGGTCAGGATCAGGGGTACAGGCGGGGACAGGGGAGGTGTCCGTGGCCTGGGTCGGGGCAGGCGAAGGGGCAGGATCAGATACACGAGCTGGGTGTGGGGCAAGAAGAAGGGCAGAGGCACGGGCAGGGGAAGGGGCAGCAGCTGTCTCCGTGGCAGGCGAAGGGGCAGGGGCCAGGCAAGGAGAATCAGTCCTTGCAGGGGCTGGGGCAGGGGCTGGGTGTGGGGCAGTAAGAGGGGCGCAGGCCGGGGAAGGGGCCGTGGCCAAGGCCGGGGCAGGGGACGGGGCAGGGGCAGCGGCAGGGTTTGCAGCTGGGTCAGGTGCGGTGGTGCTGGCTGGTGCAGGATGCAGGGCAGGACCTGGGCCTGTGGCAGGATGAGGGGCCCGGGCGGGGACGGGGGAAGGCGCAGGATCCTGAGAGGAGCAGGAGCAGGAGCACGGCCTGGGGCAGGAGCAGGCCGCAGCTCTTCCTGGGCAGCGTCAGGCTCCGCGGGGCCCGGTTCCTGGTCACCTGCTGGCGGCGGGTCCCCGGCTGAGGAGGCGGCAGGCACCGTCTCCCAATCCCCAGCTCCTGCTGATGTCAGGAGGGGCCCGAGCTCCTTGCCAGGAGCAGCTGTGAGAGGAGAGAAGGTCCCGCGCTTGCCTGCCTCTGCATGTGCCTTGGCGCCCCCAGGACCCAGGCGGGGCGTCGCGGAGAGGCCGCAGCCAGGGAAGGAACCCTCAGCGGGATGGCTCCCCGAGGGCAGTGTCCCCGCTGGGTGCTCTGAGCCCAGTCCTTGCTCCTGGCCCCGCACCAGCCTGTGGGGCTTGTCCCTGTGGGCCCAGCACCGACCCGTCCCCGCACACACCCAGGCACCCAGCCCCGCCCCGCCTTCTCACCCTGGGGCTCGGCTTCCGCAGGTGGCCTGGCAGGCTCGGAAGCCTTTCCTGGGCCTGCGGACTCCTGGGTCAGGGAGGAGGTGGTGGCCGCCTGCCTCGTCTCTTCCTCCGTGGCCTTCTGCAAAGACAGGGACCGGTCGCTGGCCCGGAGCCATCCCAGCCCCGCCCGGCCGACCCCACTCTCCTCTTGCCCGGTCCCCCTGCTGCTCCCACATGGGCCCCAGACCTGTGCCTGCCCAGCCCTACCCCCGGTCCCGGGACCCACACCTGCAGGGCTCTGGGGATCGACCCTGGCCAGGAGCTCACATCCCCCACACCTGTCCCACCCAGCCAGCCTTCACCTTGACCGCGACCTGCCCACCGGGCATCTTAGCCCTCATCCACCTGCTCCTGCTCAGGAAGGCCCCACCGCACGTGAGCCCTCCTTCCAGACACATACCTGCACAGGCACGCTCTCAGACACACACACACACACACACACACACACACACAAAGACACTTACACACACAAGCCCAGCAGTTGAGGGGACCCGTGGCTGCGCCCGTCGATGCGAGCGTGTGGGGCTGGGCGGCCGGCTCTGGCCTCCCGGTGTCACCTTAGTCTCCTTTCGGCCGAAAGGCCAGAGGCGTCGGGCAGCCCTGAAAGGACCTCCAGAGCGCGGGGAAGTGGTAGCCGGGCGCGCTGTCCTCCGTCTCCACCGTCCCGAGTTTGGGAGGCAGCATGCGAACATGGTGTCGGTTGGACGATGTCCAAAGCAACGAGCTGCGCAGGGGGGCGTCCCTGGAATGTGGGTGCCTGGTGACGTGGGTTCCAATTCTGTTGGGCTCTGTGGTCAGGGAAGTGAGGTCACCGCTTCCTGGGGACCCCTGCCCCGACTTCCTCCTCACACCCGAGTCCCCGAGGGCCTCTCCCCCAGCCGCTCCGTGCTCACCCCTCACCCCATGCCGCGTCCAGACAGCGGCCCCCACACATCGGACTTGTTTCGGTGGTGCTGATGGCAGCAGGCCACCGCGCTGAGCCCTGCCCGCATGCAGGGGCCCGTCGGTGTTGGGCATGCACCCGCGTGTGCAATGGGGTGGGGGGCGGTCAGGGAGTCAGCATGGGTCCGGCTCGGGAGATCCTCCCGAGGAGACTCCCAGGTTCCCACTCACAGCTGCGTGTGTGTTCCCGTGGGTCCACGCCCTGTCCGACCCGGGGTGTGCTCAGCGTGTGCGTTTCAGCCACGTGGTCTGTGCCAGGAGGGTTCTCACGGGGATGCCGTGGCAGGAGGCAGTTCCTGGGCAGGAGCGACGGGGTTCTTCAGGAACCTCGAGACCGTCAGCGAGCATCTGTTCCCACGACGGGTCGAGGGACTCGTCGTGGGCTGCGCGTGCGTGGGTGTGTCCCTGCGTGGGTGCGGGCGTGCACGGGGCCCGATGGGAACGGGGTTCCGGACCCGGCAGCGGCCAGGGTGTGTGTGGGGTGCTTCGGGGGAGGGGGACCGAGCTAGGCCAGGGCCTGGCCATCCCTGCTGAGGGGAAGGTGAGCCAGCCCACACGGAGGACCGGCGGGCAGGAGGAGCCTTGTGGCCACGGGGCCGGCGAGCCCGGGCTGATCCTTCCTTGGCAGGACGCATGTGGGCAGCTCCGGTTCCTGCTCGGAGCCCGGGGGACCCGCGGCCCCCACGGGAGATCGTTTCTTGTGCAGCGGGAGGCCTTGTGCCCTCGGGCTCCGGGCTCCCTGGAGCACAGCTGAGGATGAGCCCATCCTCGGAGCCGCCATCCGCCGTGGGTGCGGGGGTCCTCCCACGCCGTCCCGTCCACATCTTCGTCCTTGTTGTCGGCATAGTCGATGCAGGGAGGGCGGCAGAGGGGGCCGTGGGTGAAGAGCCCGGCCTGGGAAGTGGGGCCCACACTCACGGTGCTGGGGGTTCCTCCTTCCGAGGAAGCCGGGGCAGGACTCCAGGCAGAAGCACAGGGGGAGCTGGGGCATGGTGGCCGCCCGGTCCCTCACCGGCTGAGCGAGGTCGTGGATACCCCCAGGCCCCTCTGGTCCTTGTTTTGGACCTCAGTCCACAGAGGGTAGCCGCTCGGTCAAGGCAGGATGGCAAGTCCGGTGCAAAGACAGCAAGCGGCCGAGACCCGGCACAGTGGGGTTGTCGGTGGAGACAAGAGGGTGCGGTGGCCAATGCTGGAGAGGGTCTCGGCCTTGGCCTCGGGGCACCGGGGCTGGCGCGGCTCTGCCTTCCGGCGGAGGCAGGCGCACGCCGCCCGCCCTCGGGCACCTGCCGCCGCGGGAGCACCTGCCCCCTCCTCTCTGCCGAGGGCTCTCTCCTGCGCCAGCCGTGCCTCCTCCCACGCCAGCCAGCGGCTGCCGGCCGTGCAGCCCGGGAGCCTGGACATCCCGACGACCACCTTCCCCCGCCAGGGGACCGAGCCCTGTCGGGGGGATGTGGTCTCCAAGTGGGCCCGAGGTCAAGGCACCCCCCCCCCCGGAGCTCTCTGCCCAGCTTGGGCTCATTGTGCCCTGTCCCCACTCAGCTCCCTGGGCCCAGGTCCTCCTCCGTTGGGGGAGCAGCCTCGGCCCGGGCTCCCCACACTGGGCCCGGGAGCGGCTCGTCCGGACCTCCTGGCCTGGCGCCTCCCTGCCTGGCCTAGGGGCCCCCCGGCTGGCCTCCCGGGCTGGTCTGAGGCGACCCAGCGCCGGCAGGCTCAGGGCACTGCACCGGAGATGTCCGGGGACCCCCGAGCGAGCGCCCAGGCCTGGCCCAGCGCACCGGGCTTGTGAGGGGCCCAGCGTTGGAGGCGGGCGTCCGCCACGGGGCACAGGGTGTGTCCTGGTCATGGCAGCCCCACGTGGTGGGTGTGGCCGTGAGGGACCCCAGATGAGGCAGGAGACAGACACGGGGGTCGACAGGACATTGCTTCCCAAGGAGGACGACGTCAGGCTCAGAGGACCTGCGAGGTCCTTAGGAAAACTCGGAGGCCCTGGGGATGTTGGCTGCGATGCTGTTCCTGGGGCCCAAGAGCGGTGCCCCAAAGCCCCAGTCAACACGGCCCGACGCAGTCTTTGGGGCTTCGGGGGATTGGGGCCGGTGGGCCACGAGGACGCCCAGGGCGTCACGTGGAGGACTCGATGTTTCTGGAGGCAGTGCTAAGCCTCGTTCTCTTCCGCCCTCTGTGCAGCCGGCCCCCGTGTTCCGCAGCGGATTCCAAGTGGCCATCCCGCTGCTCAACCTGAGGACCGGGCCCCGTCAGCGCCCACAGTGACCGTGAGTGCCCCGGGGACAGGGACCATGTGGTTGGGGCTGCTCCCGGATGAAGCCCCAGGGCTCAGTTCCCTGCTGGGACCCCAGAGCCTCTGCTGGGTGAGGGAGGAATGGAGGGAGTCAAGCTGGGGGAGAGGGAGGAAAGGAGGGAGGGAAAGAAGAGGAAGGCCTAGAGGGGGAGGGAGGGCAGGAGGGAGGGAAGGAAGGACTGAGGGACTGAAGGCATGAGGGAGGGAGGCCGTGAAAGCCCAGGAGTGCGGCCCATGCCTCTGGAGTCCTTGGGTGGAGGGAGGTGCGAGGGCATCCCCGGCCAGACCCTGGATGGTGGCTCAGGGCAGGTGCATCTGTCCTCGCCGTCCTGCCCTTCCTCCTCCTGGGCCATCCTGGATGGCCTTCTGCCATCCTGGACCCTGTCCACCTCCTCGTCCACCAATTGTGACTGTTCCCAGGAGCAGGGGGAGCAGGAGGGCTCTCAGGAGGGGCTTCCCGGATCCGGTGCCCCGGAGGAGACTGGGACGGTTAGCTCCAGGACGTTGTCACCTGAGCACTGGGACCGAGGACGGCGTCCACGTCCCTGGGCATGAGCGCTCCCCGACTGCCTCACCCTGCTCTCTCCCTTCTGGCGTGAAACACCGTGCCAGAGGTGGCGGGCTGAGTGCCCGGACGAGCACTGCTAGGTGATGGGTGCCCCTGCGGGCTGGGATGGGTGCTGCCCGCTGTGGTCCCAGACAGGGGTGCCCGTCCCCCTTCTCTCCGGGGGACGTGCCCTGGACCTCCGTGTCGGCACGTTCTCCCCAGGGCTGCTGGTCCTCAGGCCAGACACCGGCCGGTCTGAGGGGGACGCGCACTGCCTCCGTAGGGTTTCCTTGGCCAGAGGCCTTCCCGGGGAGCTCCCGCATCGCTGACACGGGCTCCCCGCGTGGCCTGTCCGCCGCCGGCCCCCCGCACCCCCCTCCCCATCCACCTGGCATGCTTTCGGTCTGTGTCGTTGTGGGACCCGGTGCCTTGGAGCCTGGGGGGCACCAGAGGCCGGGGAGAGCTTTCTCTGGCCTTGGGTTGTGAGCGATGGGTATGCCGTGTGGGGTGTGTCTTCCAGCTGTGTGCCTCGCCCTGGTGTGTGTGCAGGCCCCGGGAGGAAGCTGCCGGGTCGCATCTGGGGTCAGGCTGTGGTGTCCCGGCGGGAACAGGGGTCACGGCCCCGACCTTGGACCCCTCTGCACTCAAGGGCCCTCCGTGATCCCATCTCCTCTAGAACCCTTCGGGGTTTTCGGTATGGCAGGGGGCAAGTTCCATGTCCAAGACGCCCAGGACAAAACCCAGTCCCCTTTGAAAAGAGGTGGGCAGACACCCGGGCACCTCCAGAGTGATCCCCCTCCCAGAAACGTCCAGAACAGGGGAAGGAAGGGAGAGAGAAATCAGCTGAGGCGTGGCGAGGGGCCGGACTGGGGGAGCAATGGGCAGGGAGGGCTTGGGCTCAGGGTCCCCTTCGGGGAAGGAGTTGTTCCACAGCGATGTTCTGGGCTGTTGGGGGCGGTGGGGGGGGGGGCGGGGGGGGCGGCGCCGCCGGGGACGGACTTAGGGTTGAGCACGGGTTCCACGGAAAAACGATGCATTTTATTTAAAAGAGATAGGCGAGAGCGTCGAGGGCATGCAAAGCTAGGATGATGGTGAGACCGAAGCAGAGAGAAAGAACCCAGGCGGAGGGGATGAACCGTGGCGGCGGGCCAGCGGGGGTCGGGGCATGGAACGGAGGGTACCCGTCCAGGGAGCTCTCCCCGCAGGGCGGGGGCCTCTGGATGGGGCTCTGGGAGCCCCGCAGGAGCAGGTGTAGGGGCAGGTGTTGGGACAGGGGCCGGCACAGGAGCTGGGCCTGGTGCAAGAGCTGGGACCGGGGCAGGAGCAGGAGCAAGGGGACGGAAAGGGTCAGCAGGAGCGGCCGCTGCAGCATGCAGGGCTGGAGCTGGGTCAGGGCCAGGAAGAGGAGTGCAGGCAGGGCCAGGGGAAAGGGCAGGAGCAAGGGGCAGGAGCTGGGTGTGGGGCTGGAACAGGTGTCCGGTGGGAACAGGGAGAGGCAGGGGAAGAGACAGTGGCCCTGTGAGGGGCAAAGGGAGGGGCAGCGGTCCTGGCCGAGGCCGGGGAAGCGGCAGGGCCTGGGTGTGGAGCAGCAAGAGGGACCCAGGCAGGAGCAGGAGAAGGGGCAGGAGCAGGGGCAGGACCTGGGTCTCGGGCAGGAGCAGGGGCCCAGGCAGGGAGAGGCGAAGACAGAGGGGCCCTGAGAGGGGCAAGGGAAGGGCCAGTGGTCCTTGGAGGGGCAGGGGAAGGGGGTGGGCAAGCGGCAGGGGTAGGGGCAGGAGCAGGAGGACGGGTGGGGTCTGGAGCAGGAACAGGGACCCAGGGAGGAACACGGGAAGGGGCAGTCTTCCAGGCAGGGAAAGGGGCAGGGGCAGGAAGAGGTGCAGGACATGCGTGTGGGGCAGGAATCGGGGCAGAGGCAATGGCATGGGCATGGGCAGGGGCAGGGCCAGGGGCAGGGGCAGGGGCAGGATCCCGGGTAGGAACTGGGCCTGGGGCAGGAAGGAGGGCAGAGGCAGGGGCAGGGGAGTGGCCAGTGGTCCTGGCGGGGTTTGGAGAAGGGGCAGGAGCTGGGTGTGGGGCAGGAGCAGGGTCACAGGCAGGTGAAGGGGTAGGGGTCCTGGCAGGGGCAGAGGCAGGGGCAGGCCAAGGGGCAGGGATCCTGGCAGGGGCAAGGGAAGGGGCCGTGGAAGGGGCTGGAGCTGGGAGAGGTGTCCCGGCGATGGCTGGCGCAGGATCCAGGGCCCGAGCCGGGACTGGGTCAGGATCAGGGGTACAGGCGGGGACAGGGGAGGTGTCCGTGGCCTGGGTCGGGGCAGGCGAAGGGGCAGGATCAGATACACGAGCTGGGTGTGGGGCAAGAAGAAGGGCAGAGGCACGGGCAGGGGAAGGGGCAGCAGCTGTCTCCGTGGCAGGCGAAGGGGCAGGGGCCAGGCAAGGAGAATCAGTCCTTGCAGGGGCTGGGGCAGGGGCTGGGTGTGGGGCAGTAAGAGGGGCGCAGGCCGGGGAAGGGGCCGTGGCCAAGGCCGGGGCAGGGGACGGGGCAGGGGCAGCGGCAGGGTTTGCAGCTGGGTCAGGTGCGGTGGTGCTGGCTGGTGCAGGATGCAGGGCAGGACCTGGGCCTGTGGCAGGATGAGGGGCCCGGGCGGGGACGGGGGAAGGCGCAGGATCCTGAGAGGAGCAGGAGCAGGAGCACGGCCTGGGGCAGGAGCAGGCCGCAGCTCTTCCTGGGCAGCGTCAGGCTCCGCGGGGCCCGGTTCCTGGTCACCTGCTGGCGGCGGGTCCCCGGCTGAGGAGGCGGCAGGCACCGTCTCCCAATCCCCAGCTCCTGCTGATGTCAGGAGGGGCCCGAGCTCCTTGCCAGGAGCAGCTGTGAGAGGAGAGAAGGTCCCGCGCTTGCCTGCCTCTGCATGTGCCTTGGCGCCCCCAGGACCCAGGCGGGGCGTCGCGGAGAGGCCGCAGCCAGGGAAGGAACCCTCAGCGGGATGGCTCCCCGAGGGCAGTGTCCCCGCTGGGTGCTCTGAGCCCAGTCCTTGCTCCTGGCCCCGCACCAGCCTGTGGGGCTTGTCCCTGTGGGCCCAGCACCGACCCGTCCCCGCACACACCCAGGCACCCAGCCCCGCCCCGCCTTCTCACCCTGGGGCTCGGCTTCCGCAGGTGGCCTGGCAGGCTCGGAAGCCTTTCCTGGGCCTGCGGACTCCTGGGTCAGGGAGGAGGTGGTGGCCGCCTGCCTCGTCTCTTCCTCCGTGGCCTTCTGCAAAGACAGGGACCGGTCGCTGGCCCGGAGCCATCCCAGCCCCGCCCGGCCGACCCCACTCTCCTCTTGCCCGGTCCCCCTGCTGCTCCCACATGGGCCCCAGACCTGTGCCTGCCCAGCCCTACCCCCGGTCCCGGGACCCACACCTGCAGGGCTCTGGGGATCGACCCTGGCCAGGAGCTCACATCCCCCACACCTGTCCCACCCAGCCAGCCTTCACCTTGACCGCGACCTGCCCACCGGGCATCTTAGCCCTCATCCACCTGCTCCTGCTCAGGAAGGCCCCACCGCACGTGAGCCCTCCTTCCAGACACATACCTGCACAGGCACGCTCTCAGACACACACACACACACACACACACACACACAAAGACACTTACACACACAAGCCCAGCAGTTGAGGGGACCCGTGGCTGCGCCCGTCGATGCGAGCGTGTGGGGCTGGGCGGCCGGCTCTGGCCTCCCGGTGTCACCTTAGTCTCCTTTCGGCCGAAAGGCCAGAGGCGTCGGGCAGCCCTGAAAGGACCTCCAGAGCGCGGGGAAGTGGTAGCCGGGCGCGCTGTCCTCCGTCTCCACCGTCCCGAGTTTGGGAGGCAGCATGCGAACATGGTGTCGGTTGGACGATGTCCAAAGCAACGAGCTGCGCAGGGGGGCGTCCCTGGAATGTGGGTGCCTGGTGACGTGGGTTCCAATTCTGTTGGGCTCTGTGGTCAGGGAAGTGAGGTCACCGCTTCCTGGGGACCCCTGCCCCGACTTCCTCCTCACACCCGAGTCCCCGAGGGCCTCTCCCCCAGCCGCTCCGTGCTCACCCCTCACCCCATGCCGCGTCCAGACAGCGGCCCCCACACATCGGACTTGTTTCGGTGGTGCTGATGGCAGCAGGCCACCGCGCTGAGCCCTGCCCGCATGCAGGGGCCCGTCGGTGTTGGGCATGCACCCGCGTGTGCAATGGGGTGGGGGGCGGTCAGGGAGTCAGCATGGGTCCGGCTCGGGAGATCCTCCCGAGGAGACTCCCAGGTTCCCACTCACAGCTGCGTGTGTGTTCCCGTGGGTCCACGCCCTGTCCGACCCGGGGTGTGCTCAGCGTGTGCGTTTCAGCCACGTGGTCTGTGCCAGGAGGGTTCTCACGGGGATGCCGTGGCAGGAGGCAGTTCCTGGGCAGGAGCGACGGGGTTCTTCAGGAACCTCGAGACCGTCAGCGAGCATCTGTTCCCACGACGGGTCGAGGGACTCGTCGTGGGCTGCGCGTGCGTGGGTGTGTCCCTGCGTGGGTGCGGGCGTGCACGGGGCCCGATGGGAACGGGGTTCCGGACCCGGCAGCGGCCAGGGTGTGTGTGGGGTGCTTCGGGGGAGGGGACCGAGCTAGGCCAGGGCCTGGCCATCCCTGCTGAGGGGAAGGTGAGCCAGCCCACACGGAGGACCGGCGGGCAGGAGGAGCCTTGTGGCCACGGGGCCGGCGAGCCCGGGCTGATCCTTCCTTGGCAGGACGCATGTGGGCAGCTCCGGTTCCTGCTCGGAGCCCGGGGGACCCGCGGCCCCCACGGGAGATCGTTTCTTGTGCAGCGGGAGGCCTTGTGCCCTCGGCCTCCGGGCTCCCTGGAGCACAGCTGAGGATGAGCCCATCCTCGGAGCCGCCATCCGCCGTGGGTGCGGGGGTCCTCCCACGCCGTCCCGTCCACATCTTCGTCCTTGTTGTCGGCATAGTCGATGCAGGGAGGGCGGCAGAGGGGGCCGTGGGTGAAGAGCCCGGCCTGGGAAGTGGGGCCCACACTCACGGTGCTGGGGGTTCCTCCTTCCGAGGAAGCCGGGGCAGGACTCCAGGCAGAAGCACAGGGGGAGCTGGGGCATGGTGGCCGCCCGGTCCCTCACCGGCTGAGCGAGGTCGTGGATACCCCCAGGCCCCTCTGGTCCTTGTTTTGGACCTCAGTCCACAGAGGGTAGCCGCTCGGTCAAGGCAGGATGGCAAGTCCGGTGCAAAGACAGCAAGCGGCCGAGACCCGGCACAGTGGGGTTGTCGGTGGAGACAAGAGGGTGCGGTGGCCAATGCTGGAGAGGGTCTCGGCCTTGGCCTCGGGGCACCGGGGCTGGCGCGGCTCTGCCTTCCGGCGGAGGCAGGCGCACGCCGCCCGCCCTCGGGCACCTGCCGCCGCGGGAGCACCTGCCCCCTCCTCTCTGCCGAGGGCTCTCTCCTGCGCCAGCCGTGCCTCCTCCCACGCCAGCCAGCGGCTGCCGGCCGTGCAGCCCGGGAGCCTGGACATCCCGACGACCACCTTCCCCCGCCAGGGGACCGAGCCCTGTCGGGGGGATGTGGTCTCCAAGTGGGCCCGAGGTCAAGGCACCCCCCCCCCCGGAGCTCTCTGCCCAGCTTGGGCTCATTGTGCCCTGTCCCCACTCAGCTCCCTGGGCCCAGGTCCTCCTCCGTTGGGGGAGCAGCCTCGGCCCGGGCTCCCCACACTGGGCCCGGGAGCGGCTCGTCCGGACCTCCTGGCCTGGCGCCTCCCTGCCTGGCCTAGGGGCCCCCCGGCTGGCCTCCCGGGCTGGTCTGAGGCGACCCAGCGCCGGCAGGCTCAGGGCACTGCACCGGAGATGTCCGGGGACCCCCGAGCGAGCGCCCAGGCCTGGCCCAGCGCACCGGGCTTGTGAGGGGCCCAGCGTTGGAGGCGGGCGTCCGCCACGGGGCACAGGGTGTGTCCTGGTCATGGCAGCCCCACGTGGTGGGTGTGGCCGTGAGGGACCCCAGATGAGGCAGGAGACAGACACGGGGGTCGACAGGACATTGCTTCCCAAGGAGGACGACGTCAGGCTCAGAGGACCTGCGAGGTCCTTAGGAAAACTCGGAGGCCCTGGGGATGTTGGCTGCGATGCTGTTCCTGGGGCCCAAGAGCGGTGCCCCAAAGCCCCAGTCAACACGGCCCGACGCAGTCTTTGGGGCTTCGGGGGATTGGGGCCGGTGGGCCACGAGGACGCCCAGGGCGTCACGTGGAGGACTCGATGTTTCTGGAGGCAGTGCTAAGCCTCGTTCTCTTCCGCCCTCTGTGCAGCCGGCCCCCGTGTTCCGCAGCGGATTCCAAGTGGCCATCCCGCTGCTCAACCTGAGGACCGGGCCCCGTCAGCGCCCACAGTGACCGTGAGTGCCCCGGGGACAGGGACCATGTGGTTGGGGCTGCTCCCGGATGAAGCCCCAGGGCTCAGTTCCCTGCTGGGACCCCAGAGCCTCTGCTGGGTGAGGGAGGAATGGAGGGAGTCAAGCTGGGGGAGAGGGAGGAAAGGAGGGAGGGAAAGAAGAGGAAGGCCTAGAGGGGGAGGGAGGGCAGGAGGGAGGGAAGGAAGGACTGAGGGACTGAAGGCATGAGGGAGGGAGGCCGTGAAAGCCCAGGAGTGCGGCCCATGCCTCTGGAGTCCTTGGGTGGAGGGAGGTGCGAGGGCATCCCCGGCCAGACCCTGGATGGTGGCTCAGGGCAGGTGCATCTGTCCTCGCCGTCCTGCCCTTCCTCCTCCTGGGCCATCCTGGATGGCCTTCTGCCATCCTGGACCCTGTCCACCTCCTCGTCCACCAATTGTGACTGTTCCCAGGAGCAGGGGGAGCAGGAGGGCTCTCAGGAGGGGCTTCCCGGATCCGGTGCCCCGGAGGAGACTGGGACGGTTAGCTCCAGGACGTTGTCACCTGAGCACTGGGACCGAGGACGGCGTCCACGTCCCTGGGCATGAGCGCTCCCTGACTGCCTCACCCTGCTCTCTCCCTTCTGGCGTGAAACACCGTGCCAGAGGTGGCGGGCTGAGTGCCCGGACGAGCACTGCTAGGTGATGGGTGCCCCTGCGGGCTGGGATGGGTGCTGCCCGCTGTGGTCCCAGACAGGGGTGCCCGTCCCCCTTCTCTCCGGGGGACGTGCCCTGGACCTCCGTGTCGGCACGTTCTCCCCAGGGCTGCTGGTCCTCAGGCCAGACACCGGCCGGTCTGAGGGGGACGCGCACTGCCTCCGTAGGGTTTCCTTGGCCAGAGGCCTTCC
The DNA here is from genome assembly GCF_922984935.1 of Meles meles. NCBI lineage: Eukaryota > Metazoa > Chordata > Mammalia > Carnivora > Mustelidae > Meles > Meles meles. The sequence goes on along the minus strand of NW_025721273.1, from coordinate 156,094 downwards.
CGGGGAGCTCCCGCATCGCTGACACGGGCTCCCCGCGTGGCCTGTCCGCCGCCGGCCCCCCGCACCCCCCTCCCCATCCACCTGGCATGCTTTCGGTCTGTGTCGTTGTGGGACCCGGTGCCTTGGAGCCTGGGGGGCACCAGAGGCCGGGGAGAGCTTTCTCTGGCCTTGGGTTGTGAGCGATGGGTATGCCGTGTGGGGGTGTGTCTTCCAGCTGTGTGCCTCGCCCTGGTGTGTGTGCAGGCCCCGGGAGGAAGCTGCCGGGTCGCATCTGGGGTCAGGCTGTGGTGTCCCGGCGGGAACAGGGGTCACGGCCCCGACCTTGGACCCCTCTGCACTCAAGGGCCCTCCGTGATCCCATCTCCTCTAGAACCCTTCGGGGTTTTCGGTATGGCAGGGGGCAAGTTCCATGTCCAAGACGCCCAGGACAAAACCCAGTCCCCTTTGAAAAGAGGTGGGCAGACACCCGGGCACCTCCAGAGTGATCCCCCTCCCAGAAACGTCCAGAACAGGGGAAGGAAGGGAGAGAGAAATCAGCTGAGGCGTGGCGAGGGGCCGGACTGGGGGAGCAATGGGCAGGGAGGGCTTGGGCTCAGGGTCCCCTTCGGGGAAGGAGTTGTTCCACAGCGATGTTCTGGGCTGTTGGGGGCGGTGGGGGGGGGGGCGGGGGGGGCGGCGCCGCCGGGGACGGACTTAGGGTTGAGCACGGGTTCCACGGAAAAACGATGCATTTTATTTAAAAGAGATAGGCGAGAGCGTCGAGGGCATGCAAAGCTAGGATGATGGTGAGACCGAAGCAGAGAGAAAGAACCCAGGCGGAGGGGATGAACCGTGGCGGCGGGCCATCGGGGTCGGGGCATGGAACGGAGGGTACCCGTCCAGGGAGCTCTCCCCGCAGGGCGGGGGCCTCTGGATGGGGCTCTGGGAGCCCCGCAGGAGCAGGTGTAGGGGCAGGTGTTGGGACAGGGGCCGGCACAGGAGCTGGGCCTGGTGCAAGAGCTGGGACCGGGGCAGGAGCAGGAGCAAGGGGACGGAAAGGGTCAGCAGGAGCGGCCGCTGCAGCATGCAGGGCTGGAGCTGGGTCAGGGCCAGGAAGAGGAGTGCAGGCAGGGCCAGGGGAAAGGGCAGGAGCAAGGGGCAGGAGCTGGGTGTGGGGCTGGAACAGGTGTCCGGTGGGAACAGGGAGAGGCAGGGGAAGAGACAGTGGCCCTGTGAGGGGCAAAGGGAGGGGCAGCGGTCCTGGCCGAGGCCGGGGAAGCGGCAGGGCCTGGGTGTGGAGCAGCAAGAGGGACCCAGGCAGGAGCAGGAGAAGGGGCAGGAGCAGGGGCAGGACCTGGGTCTCGGGCAGGAGCAGGGGCCCAGGCAGGGAGAGGCGAAGACAGAGGGGCCCTGAGAGGGGCAAGGGAAGGGCCAGTGGTCCTTGGAGGGGCAGGGGAAGGGGGTGGGCAAGCGGCAGGGGCAGGGGCAGGAGCAGGAGGACGGGTGGGGTCTGGAGCAGGAACAGGGACCCAGGGAGGAACACGGGAAGGGGCAGTCTTCCAGGCAGGGAAAGGGGCAGGGGCAGGAAGAGGTGCAGGACATGCGTGTGGGGCAGGAATCGGGGCAGAGGCAATGGCATGGGCATGGGCAGGGGCAGGGCCAGGGGCAGGGGCAGGGGCAGGATCCCGGGTAGGAACTGGGCCTGGGGCAGGAAGGAGGGCAGAGGCAGGGGCAGGGGAGTGGCCAGTGGTCCTGGCGGGGTTTGGAGAAGGGGCAGGAGCTGGGTCTGGGGCAGGAGCAGGGTCACAGGCAGGTGAAGGGGTAGGGGTCCTGGCAGGGGCAGAGGCAGGGGCAGGCCAAGGGGCAGGGATCCTGGCAGGGGCAAGGGAAGGGGCCGTGGAAGGGGCTGGAGCTGGGAGAGGTGTCCCGGCGATGGCTGGCGCAGGATCCAGGGCCCGAGCCGGGACTGGGTCAGGATCAGGGGTACAGGCGGGGACAGGGGAGGTGTCCGTGGCCTGGGTCGGGGCAGGCGAAGGGGCAGGATCAGATACACGAGCTGGGTGTGGGGCAAGAAGAAGGGCAGAGGCACGGGCAGGGGAAGGGGCAGCAGCTGTCTCCGTGGCAGGCGAAGGGGCAGGGGCCAGGCAAGGAGAATCAGTCCTTGCAGGGGCTGGGGCAGGGGCTGGGTGTGGGGCAGTAAGAGGGGCGCAGGCCGGGGAAGGGGCCGTGGCCAAGGCCGGGGCAGGGGACGGGGCAGGGGCAGCGGCAGGGTTTGCAGCTGGGTCAGGTGCGGTGGTGCTGGCTGGTGCAGGATGCAGGGCAGGACCTGGGCCTGTGGCAGGATGAGGGGCCCGGGCGGGGACGGGGGAAGGCGCAGGATCCTGAGAGGAGCAGGAGCAGGAGCACGGCCTGGGGCAGGAGCAGGCCGCAGCTCTTCCTGGGCAGCGTCAGGCTCCGCGGGGCCCGGTTCCTGGTCACCTGCTGGCGGCGGGTCCCCGGCTGAGGAGGCGGCAGGCACCGTCTCCCAATCCCCAGCTCCTGCTGATGTCAGGAGGGGCCCGAGCTCCTTGCCAGGAGCAGCTGTGAGAGGAGAGAAGGTCCCGCGCTTGCCTGCCTCTGCATGTGCCTTGGCGCCCCCAGGACCCAGGCGGGGCGTCGCGGAGAGGCCAGCCAGGGAAGGAACCCTCAGCGGGATGGCTCCCCGAGGGCAGTGTCCCCGCTGGGTGCTCTGAGCCCAGTCCTTGCTCCTGGCCCCGCACCAGCCTGTGGGGCTTGTCCCTGTGGGCCCAGCACCGACCCGTCCCCGCACACACCCAGGCACCCAGCCCCGCCCCGCCTTCTCACCCTGGGGCTCGGCTTCCGCAGGTGGCCTGGCAGGCTCGGAAGCCTTTCCTGGGCCTGCGGACTCCTGGGTCAGGGAGGAGGTGGTGGCCGCCTGCCTCGTCTCTTCCTCCGTGGCCTTCTGCAAAGACAGGGACCGGTCGCTGGCCCGGAGCCATCCCAGCCCCGCCCGGCCGACCCCACTCTCCTCTTGCCCGGTCCCCCTGCTGCTCCCACATGGGCCCCAGACCTGTGCCTGCCCAGCCCTACCCCCGGTCCCGGGACCCACACCTGCAGGGCTCTGGGGATCGACCCTGGCCAGGAGCTCACATCCCCCACACCTGTCCCACCCAGCCAGCCTTCACCTTGACCGCGACCTGCCCACCGGGCATCTTAGCCCTCATCCACCTGCTCCTGCTCAGGAAGGCCCCACCGCACGTGAGCCCTCCTTCCAGACACATACCTGCACAGGCACGCTCTCAGACACACACACACACACACACACACACACACAAAGACACTTACACACACAAGCCCAGCAGTTGAGGGGACCCGTGGCTGCGCCCGTCGATGCGAGCGTGTGGGGCTGGGCGGCCGGCTCTGGCCTCCCGGTGTCACCTTAGTCTCCTTTCGGCCGAAAGGCCAGAGGCGTCGGGCAGCCCTGAAAGGACCTCCAGAGCGCGGGGAAGTGGTAGCCGGGCGCGCTGTCCTCCGTCTCCACCGTCCCGAGTTTGGGAGGCAGCATGCGAACATGGTGTCGGTTGGACGATGTCCAAAGCAACGAGCTGCGCAGGGGGGCGTCCCTGGAATGTGGGTGCCTGGTGACGTGGGTTCCAATTCTGTTGGGCTCTGTGGTCAGGGAAGTGAGGTCACCGCTTCCTGGGGACCCCTGCCCCGACTTCCTCCTCACACCCGAGTCCCCGAGGGCCTCTCCCCCAGCCGCTCCGTGCTCACCCCTCACCCCATGCCGCGTCCAGACAGCGGCCCCCACACATCGGACTTGTTTCGGTGGTGCTGATGGCAGCAGGCCACCGCGCTGAGCCCTGCCCGCATGCAGGGGCCCGTCGGTGTTGGGCATGCACCCGCGTGTGCAATGGGGTGGGGGGCGGTCAGGGAGTCAGCATGGGTCCGGCTCGGGAGATCCTCCCGAGGAGACTCCCAGGTTCCCACTCACAGCTGCGTGTGTGTTCCCGTGGGTCCACGCCCTGTCCGACCCGGGGTGTGCTCAGCGTGTGCGTTTCAGCCACGTGGTCTGTGCCAGGAGGGTTCTCACGGGGATGCCGTGGCAGGAGGCAGTTCCTGGGCAGGAGCGACGGGGTTCTTCAGGAACCTCGAGACCGTCAGCGAGCATCTGTTCCCACGACGGGTCGAGGGACTCGTCGTGGGCTGCGCGTGCGTGGGTGTGTCCCTGCGTGGGTGCGGGCGTGCACGGGGCCCGATGGGAACGGGGTTCCGGACCCGGCAGCGGCCAGGGTGTGTGTGGGGTGCTTCGGGGGAGGGGACCGAGCTAGGCCAGGGCCTGGCCATCCCTGCTGAGGGGAAGGTGAGCCAGCCCACACGGAGGACCGGCGGGCAGGAGGAGCCTTGTGGCCACGGGGCCGGCGAGCCCGGGCTGATCCTTCCTTGGCAGGACGCATGTGGGCAGCTCCGGTTCCTGCTCGGAGCCCGGGGGACCCGCGGCCCCCACGGGAGATCGTTTCTTGTGCAGCGGGAGGCCTTGTGCCCTCGGGCTCCGGGCTCCCGGGAGCACAGCTGAGGATGAGCCCATCCTCGGAGCCGCCATCCGCCGTGGGTGCGGGGGTCCTCCCACGCCGTCCCGTCCACATCTTCGTCCTTGTTGTCGGCATAGTCGATGCAGGGAGGGCGGCAGAGGGGGCCGTGGGTGAAGAGCCCGGCCTGGGAAGTGGGGCCCACACTCACGGTGCTGGGGGTTCCTCCTTCCGAGGAAGCCGGGGCAGGACTCCAGGCAGAAGCACAGGGGGAGCTGGGGCATGGTGGCCGCCCGGTCCCTCACCGGCTGAGCGAGGTCGTGGATACCCCCAGGCCCCTCTGGTCCTTGTTTTGGACCTCAGTCCACAGAGGGTAGCCGCTCGGTCAAGGCAGGATGGCAAGTCCGGTGCAAAGACAGCAAGCGGCCGAGACCCGGCACAGTGGGGTTGTCGGTGGAGACAAGAGGGTGCGGTGGCCAATGCTGGAGAGGGTCTCGGCCTTGGCCTCGGGGCACCGGGGCTGGCGCGGCTCTGCCTTCCGGCGGAGGCAGGCGCACGCCGCCCGCCCTCGGGCACCTGCCGCCGCGGGAGCACCTGCCCCCTCCTCTCTGCCGAGGGCTCTCTCCTGCGCCAGCCGTGCCTCCTCCCACGCCAGCCAGCGGCTGCCGGCCGTGCAGCCCGGGAGCCTGGACATCCCGACGACCACCTTCCCCCGCCAGGGGACCGAGCCCTGTCGGGGGGATGTGGTCTCCAAGTGGGCCCGAGGTCAAGGCACCCCCCCCCCCGGAGCTCTCTGCCCAGCTTGGGCTCATTGTGCCCTGTCCCCACTCAGCTCCCTGGGCCCAGGTCCTCCTCCGTTGGGGGAGCAGCCTCGGCCCGGGCTCCCCACACTGGGCCCGGGAGCGGCTCGTCCGGACCTCCTGGCCTGGCGCCTCCCTGCCTGGCCTAGGGGCCCCCCGGCTGGCCTCCCGGGCTGGTCTGAGGCGACCCAGCGCCGGCAGGCTCAGGGCACTGCACCGGAGATGTCCGGGGACCCCCGAGCGAGCGCCCAGGCCTGGCCCAGCGCACCGGGCTTGTGAGGGGCCCAGCGTTGGAGGCGGGCGTCCGCCACGGGGCACAGGGTGTGTCCTGGTCATGGCAGCCCCACGTGGTGGGTGTGGCCGTGAGGGACCCCAGATGAGGCAGGAGACAGACACGGGGGTCGACAGGACATTGCTTCCCAAGGAGGACGACGTCAGGCTCAGAGGACCTGCGAGGTCCTTAGGAAAACTCGGAGGCCCTGGGGATGTTGGCTGCGATGCTGTTCCTGGGGCCCAAGAGCGGTGCCCCAAAGCCCCAGTCAACACGGCCCGACGCAGTCTTTGGGGCTTCGGGGGATTGGGGCCGGTGGGCCACGAGGACGCCCAGGGCGTCACGTGGAGGACTCGATGTTTCTGGAGGCAGTGCTAAGCCTCGTTCTCTTCCGCCCTCTGTGCAGCCGGCCCCCATGTTCCGCAGCGGATTCCAAGTGGCCATCCCGCTGCTCAACCTGAGGACCGGGCCCCGTCAGCGCCCACAGTGACCGTGAGTGCCCCGGGGACAGGGACCATGTGGTTGGGGCTGCTCCCGGATGAAGCCCCAGGGCTCAGTTCCCTGCTGGGACCCCAGAGCCTCTGCTGGGTGAGGGAGGAATGGAGGGAGTCAAGCTGGGGGAGAGGGAGGAAAGGAGGGAGGGAAAGAAGAGGAAGGCCTAGAGGGGGAGGGAGGGCAGGAGGGAGGGAAGGAAGGACTGAGGGACTGAAGGCATGAGGGAGGGAGGCCGTGAAAGCCCAGGAGTGCGGCCCATGCCTCTGGAGTCCTTGGGTGGAGGGAAGTGCGAGGGCATCCCCGGCCAGACCCTGGATGGTGGCTCAGGGCAGGTGCATCTGTCCTCGCCGTCCTGCCCTTCCTCCTCCTGGGCCATCCTGGATGGCCTTCTGCCATCCTGGACCCTGTCCACCTCCTCGTCCACCAATTGTGACTGTTCCCAGGAGCAGGGGGGGCAGGAGGGCTCTCAGGAGGGGCTTCCCGGATCCGGTGCCCCGGAGGAGACTGGGACGGTTAGCTCCAGGACGTTGTCACCTGAGCACTGGGACCGAGGACGGCGTCCACGTCCCTGGGCATGAGCGCTCCCCGACTGCCTCACCCTGCTCTCTCCCTTCTGGCGTGAAACACCGTGCCAGAGGTGGCGGGCTGAGTCCCCGGACGAGCACTGCTAGGTGATGGGTGCCCCTGCGGGCTGGGATGGGTGCTGCCCGCTGTGGTCCCAGACAGGGGTGCCCGTCCCCCTTCTCTCCGGGGGACGTGCCCTGGACCTCCGTGTCGGCACGTTCTCCCCAGGGCTGCTGGTCCTCAGGCCAGACACCGGCCGGTCTGAGGGGGACGCGCGCTGCCTCCGTAGGGTTTCCTTGGCCAGAGGCCTTCCCGGGGAGCTCCCGCATCGCTGACACGGGCTCCCCGCGTGGCCTGTCCGCCGCCGGCCCCCCGCACCCCCCTCCCCATCCACCTGGCATGCTTTCGGTCTGTGTCGTTGTGGGACCCGGTGCCTTGGAGCCTGGGGGGCACCAGAGGCCGGGGAGAGCTTTCTCTGGCCTTGGGTTGTGAGCGATGGGTATGCCGTGTGGGGTGTGTCTTCCAGCTGTGTGCCTTGCCCTGGTGTGTGTGCAGGCCCCGGGAGGAAGCTGCCGGGTCGCATCTGGGGTCAGGCTGTGGTGTCCCGGCGGGAACAGGGGTCACGGCCCCGACCTTGGACCCCTCTGCACTCAAGGGGCCTCCGTGATCCCATCTCCTCTAGAACCCTTCGGGGTTTTCGGTATGGCAGGGGGCAAGTTCCATGTCCAAGACGCCCAGGACAAAACCCAGTCCCCTTTGAAAAGAGGTGGGCAGACACCCGGGCACCTCCAGAGTGATCCCCCTCCCAGAAACGTCCAGAACAGGGGAAGGAAGGGAGAGAGAAATCAGCTGAGGCGTGGCGAGGGGCCGGACTGGGGGAGCAATGGGCAGGGAGGGCTTGGGCTCAGGGTCCCCTTCGGGGAAGGAGTTGTTCCACAGCGATGTTCTGGGCTGTTGGGGGCGGTGGGGGGGGGCGGGTGGGGCGGCGCCGCCGGGGACGGACTTAGGGTTGAGCACGGGTTCCACGGAAAAACGATGCATTTTATTTAAAAGAGATAGGCGAGAGCGTCGAGGGCATGCAAAGCTAGGATGATGGTGAGACCGAAGCAGAGAGAAAGAACCCAGGCGGAGGGAATGAACCGTGGCGGCGGGCCATCGGGGTCGGGGCATGGAACAGAGGGTACCTGTCCAGGGAGCTCTCCCCGCAGGGCGGGGGCCTCTGGATGGGGCTCTGGGAGCCCCGCAGGAGCAGGTGTAGGGGCAGGTGTTGGGACAGGGGCCGGCACAGGAGCTGGGCCTGGTGCAAGAGCTGGGACCGGGGCAGGAGCAGGAGCAAGGGGACGGAAAGGGTCAGCAGGAGCGGCCGCTGCAGCATGCAGGGCTGGAGCTGGGTCAGGGCCAGGAAGAGGAGTGCAGGCAGGGCCAGGGGAAAGGGCAGGAGCAAGGGGCAGGAGCTGGGTGTGGGGCTGGAACAGGTGTCCGGTGGGAACAGGGAGAGGCAGGGGAAGAGACAGTGGCCCTGTGAGGGGCAAAGGGAGGGGCAGCGGTCCTGGCCGAGGCCGGGGAAGCGGCAGGGCCTGGGTGTGGAGCAGCAAGAGGGACCCAGGCAGGAGCAGGAGAAGGGGCAGGAGCAGGGGCAGGACCTGGGTCTCGGGCAGGAGCAGGGGCCCAGGCAGGGAGAGGCGAAGACAGAGGGGCCCTGAGAGGGGCAAGGGAAGGGCCAGTGGTCCTTGGAGGGGCAGGGGAAGGGGGTGGGCAAGCGGCAGGGGCAGGGGCAGGAGCAGGAGGACGGGTGGGGTCTGGAGCAGGAACAGGGACCCAGGGAGGAACACGGGAAGGGGCAGTCTTCCAGGCAGGGAAAGGGGCAGGGGCAGGAAGAGGTGCAGGACATGCGTGTGGGGCAGGAATCGGGGCAGAGGCAATGGCATGGGCATGGGCAGGGGCAGGGCCAGGGGCAGGGGCAGGGGCAGGATCCCGGGTAGGAACTGGGCCTGGGGCAGGAAGGAGGGCAGAGGCAGGGGCAGGGGAGTGGCCAGTGGTCCTGGCGGGGTTTGGAGAAGGGGCAGGAGCTGGGTCTGGGGCAGGAGCAGGGTCACAGGCAGGTGAAGGGGTAGGGGTCCTGGCAGGGGCAGAGGCAGGGGCAGGCCAAGGGGCAGGGATCCTGGCAGGGGCAAGGGAAGGGGCCGTGGAAGGGGCTGGAGCTGGGAGAGGTGTCCCGGCGATGGCTGGCGCAGGATCCAGGGCCCGAGCCGGGACTGGGTCAGGATCAGGGGTACAGGCGGGGACAGGGGAGGTGTCCGTGGCCTGGGTCGGGGCAGGCGAAGGGGCAGGATCAGATACACGAGCTGGGTGTGGGGCAAGAAGAAGGGCAGAGGCACGGGCAGGGGAAGGGGCAGCAGCTGTCTCCGTGGCAGGCGAAGGGGCAGGGGCCAGGCAAGGAGAATCAGTCCTTGCAGGGGCTGGGGCAGGGGCTGGGTGTGGGGCAGTAAGAGGGGCGCAGGCCGGGGAAGGGGCCGTGGCCAAGGCCGGGGCAGGGGATGGGGCAGGGGCAGCGGCAGGGTTTGCAGCTGGGTCAGGTGCGGTGGTGCTGGCTGGTGCAGGATGCAGGGCAGGACCTGGGCCTGTGGCATGATGAGGGGCCCGGGCAGGGACGGGGGAAGGCGCAGGATCCTGAGAGGAGCAGGAGCAGGAGCACGGCCTGGGGCAGGAGCAGGCCACAGCTCTTCCTGGGCAGCGTCAGGCTCCGCGGGGCCCGGTTCCTGGTCACCTGCTGGCGGCGGGTCCCCGGCTGAGGAGGCGGCAGGCACCGTCTCCCAATCCCCAGCTCCTGCTGATGTCAGGAGGGGCCCGAGCTCCTTGCCAGGAGCAGCTGTGAGAGGAGAGAAGGTCCCGCGCTTGCCTGCCTCTGCATGTGCCTTGGCGCCCCCAGGACCCAGGCGGGGCGTCGCGGAGAGGCCGCAGCCAGGGAAGGAACCCTCAGCGGGATGGCTCCCCGAGGGCAGTGTCCCCGCTGGGTGCTCTGAGCCCAGTCCTTGCTCCTGGCCCCGCACCAGCCTGTGGGGCTTGTCCCTGTGGGCCCAGCACCGACCCGTCCCCGCACACACCCAGGCACCCAGCCCCGCCCCGCCTTCTCACCCTGGGGCTCGGCTTCCGCAGGTGGCCTGGCAGGCTCGGAAGCCTTTCCTGGGCCTGCGGACTCCTGGGTCAGGGAGGAGGTGGTGGCCGCCTGCCTCGTCTCTTCCTCCGTGGCCTTCTGCAAAGACAGGGACCGGTCGCTGGCCCGGAGCCATCCCAGCCCCGCCCGGCCGACCCCACTCTCCTCTTGCCCGGTCCCCCTGCTGCTCCCACATGGGCCCCAGACCTGTGCCTGCCCAGCCCTACCCCCGGTCCCGGGACCCACACCTGCAGGGCTCTGGGGATCGACCCTGGCCAGGAGCTCACATCCCCCACACCTGTCCCACCCAGCCAGCCTTCACCTTGACCGCGACCTGCCCACCGGGCATCTTAGCCCTCATCCACCTGCTCCTGCTCAGGAAGGCCCCACCGCACGTGAGCCCTCCTTCCAGACACATACCTGCACAGGCACGCTCTCAGACACACACACACACACACACACACACACACAAAGACACTTACACACACAAGCCCAGCAGTTGAGGGGACCCGTGGCTGCGCCCGTCGATGCGAGCGTATGGGGCTGGGCGGCCGGCTCTGGCCTCCCGGTGTCACCTTAGTCTCCTTTCGGCCGAAAGGCCAGAGGCGTCGGGCAGCCCTGAAAGGACCTCCAGAGCGCGGGGAAGTGGTAGCCGGGCGCGCTGTCCTCCGTCTCCACCGTCCCGAGTTTGGGAGGCAGCATGCGAACATGGTGTCGGTTGGACGATGTCCAAAGCAACGAGCTGCGCAGGGGGGCGTCCCTGGAATGTGGGTGCCTGGTGACGTGGGTTCCAATTCTGTTGGGCTCTGTGGTCAGGGAAGTGAGGTCACCGCTTCCTGGGGACCCCTGCCCCGACTTCCTCCTCACACCCGAGTCCCCGAGGGCCCCTCCCCCAGCCGCTCCGTGCTCACCCCTCACCCCATGCCGCGTCCAGACAGTGGCCCCCACACATCGGACTTGTTTCGGTGGTGCTGATGGCAGCAGGCCACCGCGCTGAGCCCTGCCCGCATGCAGGGGCCCGTCGGTGTTGGGCATGCACCCACGTGTGCAATGGGGTGGGGGGCGGTCAGGGAGTCAGCATGGATCCGGCTCGGGAGATCCTCCCGAGGAGACTCCCAGGTTCCCACTCACAGCTGCGTGTGTGTTCCCGTGGGTCCACGCCCTGTCCGACCCGGGGTGTGCTCAGCGTGTGCGTTTCAGCCACGTGGTCTGTGCCAGGAGGGTTCTCACGGGGATGCCGTGGCAGGAGGCAGTTCCTGGGCAGGAGCGACGGGGTTCTTCAGGAACCTCGAGACCGTCAGCGAGCATCTGTTCCCACGACGGGTCGAGGGACTCGTCGTGGGCTGCGCGTGCGTGGGTGTGTCCCTGCGTGGGTGCGGGCGTGCACGGGGCCCGATGGGAACGGGGTTCCGGACCCGGCAGCGGCCAGGGTGTGTGTGGGGTGCTTCGGGGGAGGGGACCGAGCTAGGCCAGGGCCTGGCCATCCCTGCTGAGGGGAAGGTGAGCCAGCCCACACGGAGGACCGGCGGGCAGGAGGAGCCTTGTGGCCACGGGGCCGGCGAGCCCGGGCTGATCCTTCCTTGGCAGGACGCATGTGGGCAGCTCCGGTTCCTGCTCGGAGCCCGGGGGACCCGCGGCCCCCACGGGAGATCGTTTCTTGTGCAGCGGGAGGCCTTGTGCCCTCGGGCTCCGGGCTCCCGGGAGCACAGCTGAGGATGAGCCCATCCTCGGAGCCGCCATCCGCCGTGGGTGCGGGGGTCCTCCCACGCCGTCCCGTCCACATCTTCGTCCTTGTTGTCGGCATAGTCGATGCAGGGAGGGCGGCAGAGGGGGCCGTGGGTGAAGAGCCCGGCCTGGGAAGTGGGGCCCACACTCACGGTGCTGGGGGTTCCTCCTTCCGAGGAAGCCGGGGCAGGACTCCAGGCAGAAGCACAGGGGGAGCTGGGGCATGGTGGCCGCCCGGTCCCTCACCGGCTGAGCGAGGTCGTGGATACCCCCAGGCCCCTCTGGTCCTTGTTTTGGACCTCAGTCCACAGAGGGTAGCCGCTCGGTCAAGGCAGGATGGCAAGTCCGGTGCAAAGACAGCAAGCGGCCGAGACCCGGCACAGTGGGGTTGTCGGTGGAGACAAGAGGGTGCGGTGGCCAATGCTGGAGAGGGTCTCGGCCTTGGCCTCGGGGCACCGGGGCTGGCGCGGCTCTGCCTTCCGGCGGAGGCCGGCGCACGCCGCCCGCCCTCGGGCACCTGCCGCCGCGGGAGCACCTGCCCCCTCCTCTCTGCCGAGGGCTCTCTCCTGCGCCAGCAGTGCCTCCTCCCACGCCAGCCAGCGGCTGCCGGCCGTGCAGCCCGGGAGCCTGGACATCCCGACGACCACCTTCCCCCGCCAGGGGACCGAGCCCTGTGGGGGGGATGTGGTCTCCCAGTGGGCCCGAGGTCAAGGCACCCCCCCCCCCAGAGCTCTCTGCCCAGCTTGGGCTCATTGTGCCCTGTCCCCACTCAGCTCCCTGGGCCCAGGTCCTCCTCCGTTGGGGGAGCAGCCTCGGCCCGGGCTCCCCACACTGGGCCCGGGAGCGGCTCGTCCGGACCTCCTGGCCTGGCGCCTCCCTGCCTGGCCTAGGGGCCCCCCGGCTGGCCTCCCGGGCTGGTCTGAGGCGACCCAGCGCCGGCAGGCTCAGGGCACTGCACCGGAGATGTCCGGGGACCCCCGAGCGAGCGTCCAGGCCTGGCCCAGCGCACCGGGCTTGTGAGGGCCCAGCGTTGGAGGCGGGCGTCCACCACGGGGCACAGGGTGTGTCCTGGTCATGGCAGCCCCACGTGGTGGGTGTGGCCGTGAGGGATCCCAGAAGAGGCAGGAGACAGACACGGGGGTCGACAGGACATTGCTTCCCAAGGAGGACGACGTCAGGCTCAGAGGACCTGCGAGGTCCTTAGGAAAACTCGGAGGCCCTGGGGATGTTGGCTGCGATGCTGTTCCTGGGGCCCAAGAGCGGTGCCCCAAAGCCCCAGTCAACACGGCCCGACGCAGTCTTTGGGGCTTCGGGGGATTGGGGCCGGTGGGCCACGAGGACGCCCAGGGCGTCACGTGGAGGACTCGATGTTTCTGGAGGCAGTGCTAAGCCTCGTTCTCTTCCGCCCTCTGTGCAGCCGGCCCCCGTGTTCCGCAGCGGATTCCAAGTGGCCATCCCGCTGCTCAACCTGAGGACCGGGCCCCGTCAGCGCCCACAGTGACCGTGAGTGCCCCGGGGACAGGGACCATGTGGTTGGGGCTGCTCCCGGATGAAGCCCCAGGGCTCAGTTCCCTGCTGGGACCCCAGAGCCTCTGCTGGGTGAGGGAGGACTGGAGGGAGTCAAGCTGGGGGAGAGGGAGGAAAGGAGGGAGGGAAAGAAGAGGAAGGCCTAGAGGGGGAGGGAGGGCAGGAGGGAGGGAAGGAAGGACTGAGGGACTGAAGGCATGAGGGAGGGAGGCCGTGAAAGCCCAGGAGTGCGGCCCATGCCTCTGGAGTCCTTGGGTGGAGGGAGGTGCGAGGGCATCCCCGGCCAGACCCTGGATGGTGGCTCAGGGCAGGTGCATCTGTCCTCGCCGTCCTGCCCTTCCTCCTCCTGGGCCATCCTGGATGGCCTTCTGCCATCCTGGACCCTGTCCACCTCCTCGTCCACCAATTGTGACTGTTCCCAGGAGCAGGGGGGGCAGGAGGGCTCTCAGGAGGGGCTTCCCGGATCCGGTGCCCCGGAGGAGACTGGGACGGTTAGCTCCAGGACGTTGTCACCTGAGCACTGGGACCGAGGACGGCGTCCACGTCCCTGGGCATGAGCGCTCCCCGACTGCCTCACCCTGCTCTCTCCCTTCTGGCGTGAAACACCGTGCCAGAGGTGGCGGGCTGAGTCCCCGGACGAGCACTGCTAGGTGATGGGTGCCCCTGCGGGCTGGGATGGGTGCTGCCCGCTGTGGTCCCAGACAGGGGTGCCCGTCCCCCTTCTCTCCGGGGGACGTGCCCTGGACCTCCGTGTCGGCACGTTCTCCCCAGGGCTGCTGGTCCTCAGGCCAGACACCGGCCGGTCTGAGGGGGACGCGCGCTGCCTCCGTAGGGTTTCCTTGGCCAGAGGCCTTCCCGGGGAGCTCCCGCATCGCTGACACGGGCTCCCCGCGTGGCCTGTCCGCCGCCGGCCCCCCGCACCCCCCTCCCCATCCACCTGGCATGCTTTCGGTCTGTGTCGTTGTGGGACCCGGTGCCTTGGAGCCTGGGGGGCACCAGAGGCCGGGGAGAGCTTTCTCTGGCCTTGGGTTGTGAGCGATGGGTATGCCGTGTGGGGTGTGTCTTCCAGCTGTGTGCCTCGCCCTGGTGTGTGTGCAGGCCCCGGGAGGAAGCTGCCGGGTCGCATCTGGGGTCAGGCTGTGGTGTCCCGGCGGGAACAGGGGTCACGGCCCCGACCTTGGACCCCTCTGCACTCAAGGGGCCTCCGTGATCCCATCTCCTCTAGAACCCTTCGGGGTTTTCGGTATGGCAGGGGGCAAGTTCCATGTCCAAGACGCCCAGGACAAAACCCAGTCCCCTTTGAAAAGAGGTGGGCAGACACCCGGGCACCTCCAGAGTGATCCCCCTCCCAGAAACGTCCAGAACAGGGGAAGGAAGGGAGAGAGAAATCAGCTGAGGCGTGGCGAGGGGCCGGACTGGGGGAGCAATGGGCAGGGAGGGCTTGGGCTCAGGGTCCCCTTCGGGGAAGGAGTTGTTCCACAGCGATGTTCTGGGCTGTTGGGGGCGGTGGGGGGGGGGGGCGGGTGGGGCGGCGCCGCCGGGGACGGACTTAGGGTTGAGCACGGGTTCCACGGAAAAACGATGCATTTTATTTAAAAGAGATAGGCGAGAGCGTCGAGGGCATGCAAAGCTAGGATGATGGTAGGACCGAAGCAGAGAGAAAGAACCCAGGCGGAGGGGATGAACCGTGGCGGCAGGCCATCGGGGTCGGGGCATGGAACGGAGGGTACCCGTCCAGGGAGCTCTCCCCGCAGGGCGGGGGCCTCTGGATGGGGCTCTGGGAGCCCCGCAGGAGCAGGTGTAGGGGCAGGTGTTGGGACAGGGGCCGGCACAGGAGCTGGGCCTGGTGCAAGAGCTGGGACCGGGGCAGGAGCAGGAGCAAGGGGACGGAAAGGGTCAGCAGGAGCGGCCGCTGCAGCATGCAGGGCTGGAGCTGGGTCAGGGCCAGGAAGAGGAGTGCAGGCAGGGCCAGGGGAAAGGGCAGGAGCAAGGGGCAGGAGCTGGGTGTGGGGCTGGAACAGGTGTCCGGTGGGAACAGGGAGAGGCAGGGGAAGAGACAGTGGCCCTGTGAGGGGCAAAGGGAGGGGCAGCGGTCCTGGCCGAGGCCGGGGAAGCGGCAGGGCCTGGGTGTGGAGCAGCAAGAGGGACCCAGGCAGGAGCAGGAGAAGGGGCAGGAGCAGGGGCAGGACCTGGGTCTCGGGCAGGAGCAGGGGCCCAGGCAGGGAGAGGCGAAGACAGAGGGGCCCTGAGAGGGGCAAGGGAAGGGCCAGTGGTCCTTGGAGGGGCAGGGGAAGGGGGTGGGCAAGCGGCAGGGGCAGGGGCAGGAGCAGGAGGACGGGTGGGGTCTGGAGCAGGAACAGGGACCCAGGGAGGAACACGGGAAGGGGCAGTCTTCCAGGCAGGGAAAGGGGCAGGGGCAGGAAGAGGTGCAGGACATGCGTGTGGGGCAGGAATCGGGGCAGAGGCAATGGCATGGGCATGGGCAGGGGCAGGGCCAGGGGCAGGGGCAGGGGCAGGATCCCGGGTAGGAACTGGGCCTGGGGCAGGAAGGAGGGCAGAGGCAGGGGCAGGGGAGTGGCCAGTGGTCCTGGCGGGGTTTGGAGAAGGGGCAGGAGCTGGGTCTGGGGCAGGAGCAGGGTCACAGGCAGGTGAAGGGGTAGGGGTCCTGGCAGGGGCAGAGGCAGGGGCAGGCCAAGGGGCAGGGATCCTGGCAGGGGCAAGGGAAGGGGCCGTGGAAGGGGCTGGAGCTGGGAGAGGTGTCCCGGCGATGGCTGGCGCAGGATCCAGGGCCCGAGCCGGGACTGGGTCAGGATCAGGGGTACAGGCGGGGACAGGGGAGGTGTCCGTGGCCTGGGTCGGGGCAGGCGAAGGGGCAGGATCAGATACACGAGCTGGGTGTGGGGCAAGAAGAAGGGCAGAGGCACGGGCAGGGGAAGGGGCAGCAGCTGTCTCCGTGGCAGGCGAAGGGGCAGGGGCCAGGCAAGGAGAATCAGTCCTTGCAGGGGCTGGGGCAGGGGCTGGGTGTGGGGCAGTAAGAGGGGCGCAGGCCGGGGAAGGGGCCGTGGCCAAGGCCGGGGCAGGGGACGGGGCAGGGGCAGCGGCAGGGTTTGCAGCTGGCTCAGGTGCGGTGGTGCTGGCTGGTGCAGGATGCAGGGCAGGACCTGGGCCTGTGGCAGGATGAGGGGCCCGGGCAGGGACGGGGGAAGGCGCAGGATCCTGAGAGGAGCAGGAGCAGGAGCACGGCCTGGGGCAGGAGCAGGCCGCAGCTCTTCCTGGGCAGCGTCAGGCTCCGCGGGGCCCGGTTCCTGGTCACCTGCTGGCGGCGGGTCCCCGGCTGAGGAGGCGGCAGGCACCGTCTCCCAATCCCCAGCTCCTGCTGATGTCAGGAGGGGCCCGAGCTCCTTGCCAGGAGCAGCTGTGAGAGGAGAGAAGGTCCCGCGCTTGCCTGCCTCTGCATGTGCCTTGGCGCCCCCAGGACCCAGGCGGGGCGTCGCGGAGAGGCCGCAGCCAGGGAAGGAACCCTCAGCGGGATGGCTCCCCGAGGGCAGTGTCCCCGCTGGGTGCTCTGAGCCCAGTCCTTGCTCCTGGCCCCGCACCAGCCTGTGGGGCTTGTCCCTGTGGGCCCAGCACCGACCCGTCCCCGCACACACCCAGGCACCCAGCCCCGCCCCGCCTTCTCACCCTGGGGCTCGGCTTCCGCAGGTGGCCTGGCAGGCTCGGAAGCCTTTCCTGGGCCTGCGGACTCCTGGGTCAGGGAGGAGGTGGTGGCCGCCTGCCTCGTCTCTTCCTCCGTGGCCTTCTGCAAAGACAGGGACCGGTCGCTGGCCCGGAGCCATCCCAGCCCCGCCCGGCCGACCCCACTCTCCTCTTGCCCGGTCCCCCTGCTGCTCCCACATGGGCCCCAGACCTGTGCCTGCCCAGCCCTACCCCCGGTCCCGGGACCCACACCTGCAGGGCTCTGGGGATCGACCCTGGCCAGGAGCTCACATCCCCCACACCTGTCCCACCCAGCCAGCCTTCACCTTGACCGCGACCTGCCCACCGGGCATCTTAGCCCTCATCCACCTGCTCCTGCTCAGGAAGGCCCCACCGCACGTGAGCCCTCCTTCCAGACACATACCTGCACAGGCACGCTCTCAAGACACACACACACACACACACACACACACACTCACACACACACTCACACACACACACAAAGACACTTACACACACAAGCCCAGCAGTTGAGGGGACCCGTGGCTGCGCCCGTCGATGCGAGCGTATGGGGCTGGGCGGCCGGCTCTGGCCTCCCGGTGTCACCTTAGTCTCCTTTCGGCCGAAAGGCCAGAGGCGTCGGGCAGCCCTGAAAGGACCTCCAGAGCGCGGGGAAGTGGTAGCCGGGCGCGCTGTCCTCCGTCTCCACCGTCCCGAGTTTGGGAGGCAGCATGCGAACATGGTGTCGGTTGGACGATGTCCAAAGCAACGAGCTGCGCAGGGGGGCGTCCCTGGAATGTGGGTGCCTGGTGACGTGGGTTCCAATTCTGTTGGGCTCTGTGGTCAGGGAAGTGAGGTCACCGCTTCCTGGGGACCCCTGCCCCGACTTCCTCCTCACACCCGAGTCCCCGAGGGCCCCTCCCCCAGCCGCTCCGTGCTCACCCCTCACCCCATGCCGCGTCCAGACAGTGGCCCCCACACATCGGACTTGTTTCGGTGGTGCTGATGGCAGCAGGCCACCGCGCTGAGCCCTGCCCGCATGCAGGGGCCCGTCGGTGTTGGGCATGCACCCGCGTGTGCAATGGGGTGGGGGGCGGTCAGGGAGTCAGCATGGATCCGGCTCGGGAGATCCTCCCGAGGAGACTCCCAGGTTCCCACTCACAGCTGCGTGTGTGTTCCCGTGGGTCCACGCCCTGTCCGACCCGGGGTGTGCTCAGCGTGTGCGTTTCAGCCACGTGGTCTGTGCCAGGAGGGTTCTCACGGGGATGCCGTGGCAGGAGGCAGTTCCTGGGCAGGAGCGATGGGGTTCTTCAGGAACCTCGAGACCGTCAGCGAGCATCTGTTCCCACGACGGGTCGAGGGACTCGTCGTGGGCTGCGCGTGCGTGGGTGTGTCCCTGCGTGGGTGCGGGCGTGCACGGGGCCCGATGGGAATGGGGTTCCGGACCCGGCAGCGGCCAGGGTGTGTGTGGGGTGCTTCGGGGGAGGGGACCGAGCTAGGCCAGGGCCTGGCCATCCCTGCTGAGGGGAAGGTGAGCCAGCCCACACGGAGGACCGGCGGGCAGGAGGAGCCTTGTGGCCACGGGGCCGGCGAGCCCGGGCTGATCCTTCCTTGGCAGGACGCATGTGGGCAGCTCCGGTTCCTGCTCGGAGCCCGGGGGACCCGCGGCCCCCACGGGAGATCGTTTCTTGTGCAGCGGGAGGCCTTGTGCCCTCGGGCTCCGGGCTCCCGGGAGCACAGCTGAGGATGAGCCCATCCTTGGAGCCGCCATCCGCCGTGGGTGCGGGGGTCCTCCCACGCCGTCCCGTCCACATCTTCGTCCTTGTTGTCGGCATAGTCGATGCAGGGAGGGCGGCAGAGGGGGCCGTGGGTGAAGAGCCCGGCCTGGGAAGTGGGGCCCACACTCACGGTGCTGGGGGTTCCTCCTTCCGAGGAAGCCGGGGCAGGACTCCAGGCAGAAGCAGAGGGGGAGCTGGGGCATGGTGGCCGCCCGGTCCCTCACCGGCTGAGCGAGGTCGTGGATACCCCCAGGCCCCTCTGGTCCTTGTTTTGGACCTCAGTCCACAGAGGGTAGCCGCTCGGTCAAGGCAGGATGGCAAGTCCGGTGCAAAGACAGCAAGCGGCCGAGACCCGGCACAGTGGGGTTGTCGGTGGAGACAAGAGGGTGCGGTGGCCAATGCTGGAGAGGGTCTCGGCCTTGGCCTCGGGGCACCGGGGCTGGCGCGGCTCTGCCTTCCGGCGGAGGCCGGCGCACGCCGCCCGCCCTCGGGCACCTGCCGCTGCGGGAGCACCTGCCCCCTCCTCTCTGCCGAGGGCTCTCTCCTGCGCCAGCCGTGCCTCCTCCCACGCCAGCCAGCGGCTGCCGGCCGTGCAGCCCGGGAGCCTGGACATCCCGACGACCACCTTCCCCCGCCAGGGGACCGAGCCCTGTGGGGGGGATGTGGTCTCCCAGTGGGCCCGAGGTCAAGGCACCCCCCCCCCGGAGCTCTCTGCCCAGCTTGGGCTCATTGTGCCCTGTCCCCACTCAGCTCCCTGGGCCCAGGTCCTCCTCCGTTGGGGGAGCAGCCTCGGCCCGGGCTCCCCACACTGGGCCCGGGAGCGGCTCGTCCGGACCTCCTGGCCTGGCGCCTCCCTGCCTGGCCTAGGGGCCCCCCGGCTGGCCTCCCGGGCTGGTCTGAGGCGACCCAGCGCCGGCAGGCTCAGGGCACTGCACCGGAGATGTCCGGGGACCCCCGAGCGAGCGCCCAGGCCTGGCCCAGCGCACCGGGCTTGTGAGGGGCCCAGCGTTGGAGGCGGGCGTCCGCCACGGGGCACAGGGTGTGTCCTGGTCATGGCAGCCCCACGTGGTGGGTGTGGCCGTGAGGGATCCCAGAAGAGGCAGGAGACAGACACGGGGGTCGACAGGACATTGCTTCCCAAGGAGGACGACGTCAGGCTCAGAGGACCTGCGAGGTCCTTAGGAAAACTCGGAGGCCCTGGGGATGTTGGCTGCGATGCTGTTCCTGGGGCCCAAGAGCGGTGCCCCAAAGCCCCAGTCAACACGGCCCGACGCAGTCTTTGGGGCTTCGGGGGATTGGGGCCGGTGGGCCACGAGGACGCCCAGGGCGTCACGTGGAGGACTCGATGTTTCTGGAGGCAGTGCTAAGCCTCGTTCTCTTCCGCCCTCTGTGCAGCCGGCCCCCGTGTTCCGCAGCGGATTCCAAGTGGCCATCCCGCTGCTCAACCTGAGGACCGGGCCCCGTCAGCGCCCACAGTGACCGTGAGTGCCCCGGGGACAGGGACCATGTGGTTGGGGCTGCTCCCGGATGAAGCCCCAGGGCTCAGTTCCCTGCTGGGACCCCAGAGCCTCTGCTGGGTGAGGGAGGAATGGAGGGAGTCAAGCTGGGGGAGAGGGAGGAAAGGAGGGAGGGAAAGAAGAGGAAGGCCTAGAGGGGGAGGGAGGGCAGGAGGGAGGGAAGGAAGGACTGAGGGACTGAAGGCATGAGGGAGGGAGGCCGTGAAAGCCCAGGAGTGCGGCCCATGCCTCTGGAGTCCTTGGGTGGAGGGAGGTGCGAGGGCATCCCCGGCCAGACCCTGGATGGTGGCTCAGGGCAGGTGCATCTGTCCTCGCCGTCCTGCCCTTCCTCCTCCTGGGCCATCCTGGATGGCCTTCTGCCATCCTGGACCCTGTCCACCTCCTCGTCCACCAATTGTGACTGTTCCCAGGAGCAGGGGGGGCAGGAGGGCTCTCAGGAGGGGCTTCCCGGATCCGGTGCCCCGGAGGAGACTGGGACGGTTAGCTCCAGGACGTTGTCACCTGAGCACTGGGACCGAGGACGGCGTCCACGTCCCTGGGCATGAGCGCTCCCCGACTGCCTCACCCTGCTCTCTCCCTTCTGGCGTGAAACACCGTGCCAGAGGTGGCGGGCTGAGTGCCCGGACGAGCACTGCTAGGTGATGGGTGCCCCTGCGGGCTGGGATGGGTGCTGCCCGCTGTGGTCCCAGACAGGGGTGCCCGTCCCCCTTCTCTCCGGGGGACGTGCCCTGGACCTCCGTGTCGGCACGTTCTCCCCAGGGCTGCTGGTCCTCAGGCCAGACACCGGCCGGTCTGAGGGGGACGCGCGCTGCCTCCGTAGGGTTTCCTTGGCCAGAGGCCTTCCCGGGGAGCTCCCGCATCGCTGACACGGGCTCCCCGCGTGGCCTGTCCGCCGCCGGCCCCCCGCACCCCCCTCCCCATCCACCTGGCATGCTTTCGGTCTGTGTCGTTGTGGGACCCGGTGCCTTGGAGCCTGGGGGGCACCAGAGGCCGGGGAGAGCTTTCTCTGGCCTTGGGTTGTGAGCGATGGGTATGCCGTGTGGGGTGTGTCTTCCAGCTGTGTGCCTCGCCCTGGTGTGTGTGCAGGCCCCGGGAGGAAGCTGCCGGGTCGCATCTGGGGTCAGGCTGTGGTGTCCCGGCGGGAACAGGGGTCACGGCCCCGACCTTGGACCCCTCTGCACTCAAGGGGCCTCCGTGATCCCGTCTCCTCTAGAACCCTTCGGGGTTTTCGGTATGGCAGGGGGCAAGTTCCATGTCCAAGACGCCCAGGACAAAACCCAGTCCCCTTTGAAAAGAGGTGGGCAGACACCCGGGCACCTCCAGAGTGATCCCCCTCCCAGAAACGTCCAGAACAGGGGAAGGAAGGGAGAGAGAAATCAGCTGAGGCGTGGCGAGGGGCCGGACTGGGGGAGCAATGGGCAGGGAGGGCTTGGGCTCAGGGTCCCCTTCGGGGAAGGAGTTGTTCCACAGCGATGTTCTGGGCTGTTGGGGGCGGTGGGGGGGGGGGCGGGTGGGGCGGCGCCGCCGGGGACGGACTTAGGGTTGAGCACGGGTTCCACGGAAAAACGATGCATTTTATTTAAAAGAGATAGGCGAGAGCGTCGAGGGCATGCAAAGCTAGGATGATGGTGAGACCGAAGCAGAGAGAAAGAACCCAGGCGGAGGGGATGAACCGTGGCGGCGGGCCATCGGGGTCGGGGCATGGAACGGAGGGTACCCGTCCAGGGAGCTCTCCCCGCAGGGCGGGGGCCTCTGGATGGGGCTCTGGGAGCCCCGCAGGAGCAGGTGTAGGGGCAGGTGTTGGGACAGGGGCCGGCACAGGAGCTGGGCCTGGTGCAAGAGCTGGGACCGGGGCAGGAGCAGGAGCAAGGGGACGGAAAGGGTCAGCAGGAGCGGCCGCTGCAGCATGCAGGGCTGGAGCTGGGTCAGGGCCAGGAAGAGGAGTGCAGGCAGGGCCAGGGGAAAGGGCAGGAGCAAGGGGCAGGAGCTGGGTGTGGGGCTGGAACAGGTGTCCGGTGGGAACAGGGAGAGGCAGGGGAAGAGACAGTGGCCCTGTGAGGGGCAAAGGGAGGGGCAGCGGTCCTGGCCGAGGCCGGGGAAGCGGCAGGGCCTGGGTGTGGAGCAGCAAGAGGGACCCAGGCAGGAGCAGGAGAAGGGGCAGGAGCAGGGGCAGGACCTGGGTCTCGGGCAGGAGCAGGGGCCCAGGCAGGGAGAGGCGAAGACAGAGGGGCCCTGAGAGGGGCAAGGGAAGGGCCAGTGGTCCTTGGAGGGGCAGGGGAAGGGGGTGGGCAAGCGGCAGGGGCAGGGGCAGGAGCAGGAGGACGGGTGGGGTCTGGAGCAGGAACAGGGACCCAGGGAGGAACACGGGAAGGGGCAGTCTTCCAGGCAGGGAAAGGGACAGGGGCAGGAAGAGGTGCAGGACATGCGTGTGGGGCAGGAATCGGGGCAGAGGCAATGGCATGGGCATGGGCAGGGGCAGGGCCAGGGGCAGGGGCAGGGGCAGGATCCCGGGTAGGAACTGGGCCTGGGGCAGGAAGGAGGGCAGAGGCAGGGGCAGGGGAGTGGCCAGTGGTCCTGGCGGGGTTTGGAGAAGGGGCAGGAGCTGGGTCTGGGGCAGGAGCAGGGTCACAGGCAGGTGAAGGGGTAGGGGTCCTGGCAGGGGCAAGGGAAGGGGCCGTGGAAGGGGCTGGAGCTGGGAGAGGTGTCCCGGCGATGGCTGGCGCAGGATCCAGGGCCCGAGCCGGGACTGGGTCAGGATCAGGGGTACAGGCGGGGACAGGGGAGGTGTCCGTGGCCTGGGTCGGGGCAGGCGAAGGGGCAGGATCAGATACACGAGCTGGGTGTGGGGCAAGAAGAAGGGCAGAGGCACGGGCAGGGGAAGGGGCAGCAGCTGTCTCCGTGGCAGGCGAAGGGGCAGGGGCCAGGCAAGGAGAATCAGTCCTTGCAGGGGCTGGGGCAGGGGCTGGCTGTGGGGCAGTAAGAGGGGCGCAGGCCGGGGAAGGGGCCGTGGCCAAGGCCGGGGCAGGGGACGGGGCAGGGGCAGCGGCAGGGTTTGCAGCTGGGTCAGGTGCGGTGGTGCTGGCTGGTGCAGGATGCAGGGCAGGACCTGGGCCTGTGGCAGGATGAGGGGCCCGGGCGGGGATGGGGGAAGGCGCAGGATCCTGAGAGGAGCAGGAGCAGGAGCACGGCCTGGGGCAGGAGCAGGCCGCAGCTCTTCCTGGGCAGCGTCAGGCTCCGCGGGGCCCGGTTCCTGGTCACCTGCTGGCGGCGGGTCCCCGGCTGAGGAGGCGGCAGGCACCGTCTCCCAATCCCCAGCTCCTGCTGATGTCAGGAGGGGCCCGAGCTCCTTGCCAGGAGCAGCTGTGAGAGGAGAGAAGGTCCCGCGCTTGCCTGCCTCTGCATGTGCCTTGGCGCCCCCAGGACCCAGGCGGGGCGTCGCGGAGAGGCCGCAGCCAGGGAAGGAACCCTCAGCGGGATGGCTCCCCGAGGGCAGTGTCCCCGCTGGGTGCTCTGAGCCCAGTCCTTGCTCCTGGCCCCGCACCAGCCTGTGGGGCTTGTCCCTGTGGGCCCAGCACCGACCCGTCCCCGCACACACCCAGGCACCCAGCCCCGCCCCGCCTTCTCACCCTGGGGCTCGGCTTCCGCAGGTGGCCTGGCAGGCTCGGAAGCCTTTCCTGGGCCTGCGGACTCCTGGGTCAGGGAGGAGGTGGTGGCCGCCTGCCTCGTCTCTTCCTCCGTGGCCTTCTGCAAAGACAGGGACCGGTCGCTGGCCCGGAGCCATCCCAGCCCCGCCCGGCCGACCCCACTCTCCTCTTGCCCGGTCCCCCTGCTGCTCCCACATGGGCCCCAGACCTGTGCCTGCCCAGCCCTACCCCCGGTCCCGGGACCCACACCTGCAGGGCTCTGGGGATCGACCCTGGCCAGGAGCTCACATCCCCCACACCTGTCCCACCCAGCCAGCCTTCACCTTGACCGCGACCTGCCCACCGGGCATCTTAGCCCTCATCCACCTGCTCCTGCTCAGGAAGGCCCCACCGCACGTGAGCCCTCCTTCCAGACACATACCTGCACAGGCACGCTCTCAGACACACACACACACACACACACACACACACACACTCACACACACACACAAAGACACTTACACACACAAGCCCAGCAGTTGAGGGGACCCGTGGCTGCGCCCGTCGATGCGAGCGTGTGGGGCTGGGCGGCCGGCTCTGGCCTCCCGGTGTCACCTTAGTCTCCTTTCGGCCGAAAGGCCAGAGGCGTCGGGCAGCCCTGAAAGGACCTCCAGAGCGCGGGGAAGTGGTAGCCGGGCGCGCTGTCCTCCGTCTCCACCGTCCCGAGTTTGGGAGGCAGCATGCGAACATGGTGTCGGTTGGACGATGTCCAAAGCAACGAGCTGCGCAGGGGGGCGTCCCTGGAATGTGGGTGCCTGGTGACGTGGGTTCCAATTCTGTTGGGCTCTGTGGTCAGGGAAGTGAGGTCACCGCTTCCTGGGGACCCCTGCCCCGACTTCCTCCTCACACCCGAGTCCCCGAGGGCCCCTCCCCCAGCCGCTCCGTGCTCACCCCTCACCCCATGCCGCGTCCAGACAGTGGCCCCCACACATCGGACTTGTTTCGGTGGTGCTGATGGCAGCAGGCCACCGCGCTGAGCCCTGCCCGCATGCAGGGGCCCGTCGGTGTTGGGCATGCACCCGCGTGTGCAATGGGGTGGGGGGCGGTCAGGGAGTCAGCATGGATCCGGCTCGGGAGATCCTCCCGAGGAGACTCCCAGGTTCCCACTCACAGCTGCGTGTGTGTTCCCGTGGGTCCACGCCCTGTCCGACCCGGGGTGTGCTCAGCGTGTGCGTTTCAGCCACGTGGTCTGTGCCAGGAGGGTTCTCACGGGGATGCCGTGGCAGGAGGCAGTTCCTGGGCAGGAGCGACGGGGTTCTTCAGGAACCTCGAGACCGTCAGCGAGCATCTGTTCCCACGACGGGTCGAGGGACTCGTCGTGGGCTGCGCGTGCGTGGGTGTGTCCCTGCGTGGGTGCGGGCGTGCACGGGGCCCGATGGGAACGGGGTTCCGGACCCGGCAGCGGCCAGGGTGTGTGTGGGGTGCTTCGGGGGAGGGGACCGAGCTAGGCCAGGGCCTGGCCATCCCTGCTGAGGGGAAGGTGAGCCAGCCCACACGGAGGCCCGGCGGGCAGGAGGAGCCTTGTGGCCACGGGGCCGGCGAGCCCGGGCTGATCCTTCCTTGGCAGGACGCATGTGGGCAGCTCCGGTTCCTGCTCGGAGCCCGGGGGACCCGCGGCCCCCACGGGAGATCGTTTCTTGTGCAGCGGGAGGCCTTGTGCCCTCGGGCTCCGGGCTCCCGGGAGCACAGCTGAGGATGAGCCCATCCTCGGAGCCGCCATCCGCCGTGGGTGCGGGGGTCCTCCCACGCCGTCCCGTCCACATCTTCGTCCTTGTTGTCGGCATAGTCGATGCAGGGAGGGCGGCAGAGGGGGCCGTGGGTGAAGAGCCCGGCCTGGGAAGTGGGGCCCACACTCACGGTGCTGGGGGTTCCTCCTTCCGAGGAAGCCGGGGCAGGACTCCAGGCAGAAGCACAGGGGGAGCTGGGGCATGGTGGCCGCCCGGTCCCTCACCGGCTGAGCGAGGTCGTGGATACCCCCAGGCCCCTCTGGTCCTTGTTTTGGACCTCAGTCCACAGAGGGTAGCCGCTCGGTCAAGGCAGGATGGCAAGTCCGGTGCAAAGACAGCAAGCGGCCGAGACCCGGCACAGTGGGGTTGTCGGTGGAGACAAGAGGGTGCGGTGGCCAATGCTGGAGAGGGTCTCGGCCTTGGCCTCGGGGCACCGGGGCTGGCGCGGCTCTGCCTTCCGGCGGAGGCCGGCGCATGCCGCCCGCCCTCGGGCACCTGCCGCCGCGGGAGCACCTGCCCCCTCCTCTCTGCCGAGGGCTCTCTCCTGCGCCAGCCGTGCCTCCTCCCACGCCAGCCAGCGGCTGCCGGCCGTGCAGCCCGGGAGCCTGGACATCCCGACGACCACCTTCCCCCGCCAGGGGACCGAGCCCTGTGGGGGGGATGTGGTCTCCCAGTGGGCCCGAGGTCAAGGCACCCCCCCCCCCCCCCCGGAGCTCTCTGCCCAGCTTGGGCTCATTGTGCCCTGTCCCCACTCAGCTCCCTGGGCCCAGGTCCTCCTCCGTTGGGGGAGCAGCCTCGGCCCGGGCTCCCCACACTGGGCCCGGGAGCGGCTCGTCCGGACCTCCTGGCCTGGCGCCTCCCTGCCTGGCCTAGGGGCCCCCCGGCTGGCCTCCCGGGCTGGTCTGAGGCGACCCAGCGCCGGCAGGCTCAGGGCACTGCACCGGAGATGTCCGGGGACCCCCGAGCGAGCGCCCAGGCCTGGCCCAGCGCACCGGGCTTGTGAGGGGCCCAGCGTTGGAGGCGGGCGTCCGCCACGGGGCACAGGGTGTGTCCTGGTCATGGCAGCCCCACGTGGTGGGTGTGGCCGTGAGGGATCCCAGAAGAGGCAGGAGACAGACACGGGGGTCGACAGGACATTGCTTCCCAAGGAGGACGACGTCAGGCTCAGAGGACCTGCGAGGTCCTTAGGAAAACTCGGAGGCCCTGGGGATGTTGGCTGCGATGCTGTTCCTGGGGCCCAAGAGCGGTGCCCCAAAGCCCCAGTCAACACGGCCCGACGCAGTCTTTGGGGCTTCGGGGGATTGGGGCCGGTGGGCCACGAGGACGCCCAGGGCGTCACGTGGAGGACTCGATGTTTCTGGAGGCAGTGCTAAGCCTCGTTCTCTTCCGCCCTCTGTGCAGCCGGCCCCCGTGTTCCGCAGCGGATTCCAAGTGGCCATCCCGCTGCTCAACCTGAGGACCGGGCCCCGTCAGCGCCCACAGTGACCGTGAGTGCCCCGGGGACAGGGACCATGTGGTTGGGGCTGCTCCCGGATGAAGCCCCAGGGCTCAGTTCCCTGCTGGGACCCCAGAGCCTCTGCTGGGTGAGGGAGGAATGGAGGGAGTCAAGCTGGGGGAGAGGGAGGAAAGGAGGGAGGGAAAGAAGAGGAAGGCCTAGAGGGGGAGGGAGGGCAGGAGGGAGGGAAGGAAGGACTGAGGGACTGAAGGCATGAGGGAGGGAGGCCGTGAAAGCCCAGGAGTGCGGCCCATGCCTCTGGAGTCCTTGGGTGGAGGGAGGTGCGAGGGCATCCCCGGCCAGACCCTGGATGGTGGCTCAGGGCAGGTGCATCTGTCCTCGCCGTCCTGCCCTTCCTCCTCCTGGGCCATCCTGGATGGCCTTCTGCCATCCTGGACCCTGTCCACCTCCTCGTCCACCAATTGTGACTGTCCCCAGGAGCAGGGGGGGCAGGAGGGCTCTCAGGAGGGGCTTCCCGGATCCGGTGCCCCGGAGGAGACTGGGACGGTTAGCTCCAGGACGTTGTCACCTGAGCACTGGGACCGAGGACGGCGTCCACGTCCCTGGGCATGAGCGCTCCCCGACTGCCTCACCCTGCTCTCTCCCTTCTGGCGTGAAACACCGTGCCAGAGGTGGCGGGCTGAGTGCCCGGACGAGCACTGCTAGGTGATGGGTGCCCCTGCGGGCTGGGATGGGTGCTGCCCGCTGTGGTCCCAGACAGGGGTGCCCGTCCCCCTTCTCTCCGGGGGACGTGCCCTGGACCTCCGTGTCGGCACGTTCTCCCCAGGGCTGCTGGTCCTCAGGCCAGACACCGGCCGGTCTGAGGGGGACGCGCGCTGCCTCCGTAGGGTTTCCTTGGCCAGAGGCCTTCCCGGGGAGCTCCCGCATCGCTGACACGGGCTCCCCGCGTGGCCTGTCCGCCGCCGGCCCCCCGCACCCCCCTCCCCATCCACCTGGCATGCTTTCGGTCTGTGTCGTTGTGGGACCCGGTGCCTTGGAGCCTGGGGGGCACCAGAGGCCGGGGAGAGCTTTCTCTGGCCTTGGGTTGTGAGCGATGGGTATGCCGTGTGGGGTGTGTCTTCCAGCTGTGTGCCTCGCCCTGGTGTGTGTGCAGGCCCCGGGAGGAAGCTGCCGGGTCGCATCTGGGGTCAGGCTGTGGTGTCCCGGCGGGAACAGGGGTCACGGCCCCGACCTTGGACCCCTCTGCACTCAAGGGGCCTCCGTGATCCCATCTCCTCTAGAACCCTTCGGGGTTTTCGGTATGGCAGGGGGCAAGTTCCATGTCCAAGACGCCCAGGACAAAACCCAGTCCCCTTTGAAAAGAGGTGGGCAGACACCCGGGCACCTCCAGAGTGATCCCCCTCCCAGAAACGTCCAGAACAGGGGAAGGAAGGGAGAGAGAAATCAGCTGAGGCGTGGCGAGGGGCCGGACTGGGGGAGCAATGGGCAGGGAGGGCTTGGGCTCAGGGTCCCCTTCGGGGAAGGAGTTGTTCCACAGCGATGTTCTGGGCTGTTGGGGGCGGTGGGGGGGGGGGGCGGGGGGGGGCGGCGCCGCCGGGGACGGACTTAGGGTTGAGCACGGGTTCCACGGAAAAACGATGCATTTTATTTAAAAGAGATAGGCGAGAGCGTCGAGGGCATGCAAAGCTAGGATGATGGTGAGACCGAAGCAGAGAGAAAGAACCCAGGCGGAGGGGATGAACCGTGGCGGCGGGCCAGCGGGGTCGGGGCATGGAACGGAGGGTACCCGTCCAGGGAGCTCTCCCCGCAGGGCGGGGGCCTCTGGATGGGGCTCTGGGAGCCCCGCAGGAGCAGGTGTAGGGGCAGGTGTTGGGACAGGGGCCGGCACAGGAGCTGGGCCTGGTGCAAGAGCTGGGACCGGGGCAGGAGCAGGAGCAAGGGGACGGAAAGGGTCAGCAGGAGCGGCCGCTGCAGCATGCAGGGCTGGAGCTGGGTCAGGGCCAGGAAGAGGAGTGCAGGCAGGGCCAGGGGAAAGGGCAGGAGCAAGGGGCAGGAGCTGGGTGTGGGGCTGGAACAGGTGTCCGGTGGGAACAGGGAGAGGCAGGGGAAGAGACAGTGGCCCTGTGAGGGGCAAAGGGAGGGGCAGCGGTCCTGGCCGAGGCCGGGGAAGCGGCAGGGCCTGGGTGTGGAGCAGCAAGAGGGACCCAGGCAGGAGCAGGAGAAGGGGCAGGAGCAGGGGCAGGACCTGGGTCTCGGGCAGGAGCAGGGGCCCAGGCAGGGAGAGGCGAAGACAGAGGGGCCCTGAGAGGGGCAAGGGAAGGGCCAGTGGTCCTTGGAGGGGCAGGGGAAGGGGGTGGGCAAGCGGCAGGGGCAGGGGCAGGAGCAGGAGGACGGGTGGGGTCTGGAGCAGGAACAGGGACCCAGGGAGGAACACGGGAAGGGGCAGTCTTCCAGGCAGGGAAAGGGGCAGGGGCAGGAAGAGGTGCAGGACATGCGTGTGGGGCAGGAATCGGGGCAGAGGCAATGGCATGGGCATGGGCAGGGGCAGGGCCAGGGGCAGGGGCAGGGGCAGGATCCCGGGTAGGAACTGGGCCTGGGGCAGGAAGGAGGGCAGAGGCAGGGGCAGGGGAGTGGCCAGTGGTCCTGGCGGGGTTTGGAGAAGGGGCAGGAGCTGGGTCTGGGGCAGGAGCAGGGTCACAGGCAGGTGAAGGGGTAGGGGTCCTGGCAGGGGCAGAGGCAGGGGCAGGCCAAGGGGCAGGGATCCTGGCAGGGGCAAGGGAAGGGGCCGTGGAAGGGGCTGGAGCTGGGAGAGGTGTCCCGGCGATGGCTGGCGCAGGATCCAGGGCCCGAGCCGGGACTGGGTCAGGATCAGGGGTACAGGCGGGGACAGGGGAGGTGTCCGTGGCCTGGGTCGGGGCAGGCGAAGGGGCAGGATCAGATACACGAGCTGGGTGTGGGGCAAGAAGAAGGGCAGAGGCACGGGCAGGGGAAGGGGCAGCAGCTGTCTCCGTGGCAGGCGAAGGGGCAGGGGCCAGGCAAGGAGAATCAGTCCTTGCAGGGGCTGGGGCAGGGGCTGGGTGTGGGGCAGTAAGAGGGGCGCAGGCCGGGGAAGGGGCCGTGGCCAAGGCCGGGGCAGGGGACGGGGCAGGGGCAGCGGCAGGGTTTGCAGCTGGGTCAGGTGCGGTGGTGCTGGCTGGTGCAGGATGCAGGGCAGGACCTGGGCCTGTGGCAGGATGAGGGGCCCGGGCAGGGACGGGGGAAGGCGCAGGATCCTGAGAGGAGCAGGAGCAGGAGCACGGCCTGGGGCAGGAGCAGGCCGCAGCTCTTCCTGGGCAGCGTCAGGCTCCGCGGGGCCCGGTTCCTGGTCACCTGCTGGCGGCGGGTCCCCGGCTGAGGAGGCGGCAGGCACCGTCTCCCAATCCCCAGCTCCTGCTGATGTCAGGAGGGGCCCGAGCTCCTTGCCAGGAGCAGCTGTGAGAGGAGAGAAGGTCCCGCGCTTGCCTGCCTCTGCATGTGCCTTGGCGCCCCCAGGACCCAGGCGGGGCGTCGCGGAGAGGCCGCAGCCAGGGAAGGAACCCTCAGAGGGATGGCTCCCCGAGGGCAGTGTCCCCGCTGGGTGCTCTGAGCCCAGTCCTTGCTCCTGGCCCCGCACCAGCCTGTGGGGCTTGTCCCTGTGGGCCCAGCACCGACCCGTCCCCGCACACACCCAGGCACCCAGCCCCGCCCCGCCTTCTCACCCTGGGGCTCGGCTTCCGCAGGTGGCCTGGCAGGCTCGGAAGCCTTTCCTGGGCCTGCGGACTCCTGGGTCAGGGAGGAGGTGGTGGCCGCCTGCCTCGTCTCTTCCTCCGTGGCCTTCTGCAAAGACAGGGACCGGTCGCTGGCCCGGAGCCATCCCAGCCCCGCCCGGCCGACCCCACTCTCCTCTTGCCCGGTCCCCCTGCTGCTCCCACATGGGCCCCAGACCTGTGCCTGCCCAGCCCTACCCCCGGTCCCGGGACCCACACCTGCAGGGCTCTGGGGATCGACCCTGGCCAGGAGCTCACATCCCCCACACCTGTCCCACCCAGCCAGCCTTCACCTTGACCGCGACCTGCCCACCGGGCATCTTAGCCCTCATCCACCTGCTCCTGCTCAGGAAGGCCCCACCGCACGTGAGCCCTCCTTCCAGACACATACCTGCACAGGCACGCTCTCAGACACACACACACACACACACACACACACACAAAGACACTTACACACACAAGCCCAGCAGTTGAGGGGACCCGTGGCTGCGCCCGTCGATGCGAGCGTGTGGGGCTGGGCGGCCGGCTCTGGCCTCCCGGTGTCACCTTAGTCTCCTTTCGGCCGAAAGGCCAGAGGCGTCGGGCAGCCCTGAAAGGACCTCCAGAGCGCGGGGAAGTGGTAGCCGGGCGCGCTGTCCTCCGTCTCCACCGTCCCGAGTTTGGGAGGCAGCATGCGAACATGGTGTCGGTTGGACGATGTCCAAAGCAACGAGCTGCGCAGGGGGGCGTCCCTGGAATGTGGGTGCCTGGTGACGTGGGTTCCAATTCTGTTGGGCTCTGTGGTCAGGGAAGTGAGGTCACCGCTTCCTGGGGACCCCTGCCCCGACTTCCTCCTCACACCCGAGTCCCCGAGGGCCCCTCCCCCAGCCGCTCCGTGCTCACCCCTCACCCCATGCCGCGTCCAGACAGTGGCCCCCACACATCGGACTTGTTTCGGTGGTGCTGATGGCAGCAGGCCACCGCGCTGAGCCCTGCCCGCATGCAGGGGCCCGTCGGTGTTGGGCATGCACCCGCGTGTGCAATGGGGTGGGGGGCGGTCAGGGAGTCAGCATGGGTCCGGCTCGGGAGATCCTCCCGAGGAGACTCCCAGGTTCCCACTCACAGCTGCGTGTGTGTTCCCGTGGGTCCACGCCCTGTCCGACCCGGGGTGTGCTCAGCGTGTGCGTTTCAGCCACGTGGTCTGTGCCAGGAGGGTTCTCACGGGGATGCCGTGGCAGGAGGCAGTTCCTGGGCAGGAGCGACGGGGTTCTTCAGGAACCTCGAGACCGTCAGCGAGCATCTGTTCCCACGACGGGTCGAGGGACTCGTCGTGGGCTGCGCGTGCGTGGGTGTGTCCCTGCGTGGGTGCGGGCGTGCACGGGGCCCGATGGGAACGGGGTTCCGGACCCGGCAGCGGCCAGGGTGTGTGTGGGGTGCTTCGGGGGAGGGGACCGAGCTAGGCCAGGGCCTGGCCATCCCTGCTGAGGGGAAGGTGAGCCAGCCCACACGGAGGCCCGGCGGGCAGGAGGAGCCTTGTGGCCACGGGGCCGGCGAGCCCGGGCTGATCCTTCCTTGGCAGGACGCATGTGGGCAGCTCCGGTTCCTGCTCGGAGCCCGGGGGACCCGCGGCCCCCACGGGAGATCGTTTCTTGTGCAGCGGGAGGCCTTGTGCCCTCGGGCTCCGGGCTCCCGGGAGCACAGCTGAGGATGAGCCCATCCTCGGAGCCGCCATTCGCCGTGGGTGCGGGGGTCCTCCCACGCCGTCCCGTCCACATCTTCGTCCTTGTTGTCGGCATAGTCGATGCAGGGAGGGCGGCAGAGGGGGCCGTGGGTGAAGAGCCCGGCCTGGGAAGTGGGGCCCACACTCACGGTGCTGGGGGTTCCTCCTTCCGAGGAAGCCGGGGCAGGACTCCAGGCAGAAGCACAGGGGGAGCTGGGGCATGGTGGCCGCCCGGTCCCTCACCGGCTGAGCGAGGTCGTGGATACCCCCAGGCCCCTCTGGTCCTTGTTTTGGACCTCAGTCCACAGAGGGTAGCCGCTCGGTCAAGGCAGGATGGCAAGTCCGGTGCAAAGACAGCAAGCGGCCGAGACCCGGCACAGTGGGGTTGTCGGTGGAGACAAGAGGGTGCGGTGGCCAATGCTGGAGAGGGTCTCGGCCTTGGCCTCGGGGCACCGGGGCTGGCGCGGCTCTGCCTTCCGGCGGAGGCCGGTGCACGCCGCCCGCCCTCGGGCACCTGCCGCCGCAGGAGCACCTGCCCCCTCCTCTCTGCCGAGGGCTCTCTCCTGCGCCAGCCGTGCCTCCTCCCACGCCAGCCAGCGGCTGCCGGCCGTGCAGCCCGGGAGCCTGGACATCCCGACGACCACCTTCCCCCGCCAGGGGACCGAGCCCTGTGGGGGGGATGTGGTCTCCCAGTGGGCCCGAGGTCAAGGCACCCCCCCCCCGGAGCTCTCTGCCCAGCTTGGGCTCATTGTGCCCTGTCCCCACTCAGCTCCCTGGGCCCAGGTCCTCCTCCGTTGGGGGAGCAGCCTCGGCCCGGGCTCCCCACACTGGGCCCGGGAGCGGCTCGTCCGGACCTCCTGGCCTGGCGCCTCCCTGCCTGGCCTAGGGGCCCCCCGGCTGGCCTCCCGGGCTGGTCTGAGGCGACCCAGCGCCGGCAGGCTCAGGGCACTGCACCGGAGATGTCCGGGGACCCCCGAGCGAGCGCCCAGGCCTGGCCCAGCGCACCGGGCTTGTGAGGGGCCCAGCGTTGGAGGCGGGCGTCCGCCACGGGGCACAGGGTGTGTCCTGGTCATGGCAGCCCCACGTGGTGGGTGTGGCCGTGAGGGATCCCAGAAGAGGCAGGAGACAGACACGGGGGTCGACAGGACATTGCTTCCCAAGGAGGACGACGTCAGGCTCAGAGGACCTGCGAGGTCCTTAGGAAAACTCGGAGGCCCTGGGGATGTTGGCTGCGATGCTGTTCCTGGGGCCCAAGAGCGGTGCCCCAAAGCCCCAGTCAACACGGCCCGACGCAGTCTTTGGGGCTTCGGGGGATTGGGGCCGGTGGGCCACGAGGACGCCCAGGGCGTCACGTGGAGGACTCGATGTTTCTGGAGGCAGTGCTAAGCCTCGTTCTCTTCCGCCCTCTGTGCAGCCGGCCCCCGTGTTCCGCAGCGGATTCCAAGTGGCCATCCCGCTGCTCAACCTGAGGACCGGGCCCCGTCAGCGCCCACAGTGACCGTGAGTGCCCCGGGGACAGGGACCATGTGGTTGGGGCTGCTCCCGGATGAAGCCCCAGGGCTCAGTTCCCTGCTGGGACCCCAGAGCCTCTGCTGGGTGAGGGAGGAATGGAGGGAGTCAAGCTGGGGGAGAGGGAGGAAAGGAGGGAGGGAAAGAAGAGGAAGGCCTAGAGGGGGAGGGAGGGCAGGAGGGAGGGAAGGAAGGACTGAGGGACTGAAGGCATGAGGGAGGGAGGCCGTGAAAGCCCAGGAGTGCGGCCCATGCCTCTGGAGTCCTTGGGTGGAGGGAGGTGCGAGGGCATCCCCGGCCAGACCCTGGATGGTGGCTCAGGGCAGGTGCATCTGTCCTCGCCGTCCTGCCCTTCCTCCTCCTGGGCCATCCTGGATGGCCTTCTGCCATCCTGGACCCTGTCCACCTCCTCGTCCACCAATTGTGACTGTTCCCAGGAGCAGGGGGGGCAGGAGGGCTCTCAGGAGGGGCTTCCCGGATCCGGTGCCCCGGAGGAGACTGGGACGGTTAGCTCCAGGACGTTGTCACCTGAGCACTGGGACCGAGGACGGCGTCCACGTCCCTGGGCATGAGCGCTCCCCGACTGCCTCACCCTGCTCTCTCCCTTCTGGCGTGAAACACCGTGCCAGAGGTGGCGGGCTGAGTCCCCGGACGAGCACTGCTAGGTGATGGGTGCCCCTGCGGGCTGGGATGGGTGCTGCCCGCTGTGGTCCCAGACAGGGGTGCCCGTCCCCCTTCTCTCCGGGGGACGTGCCCTGGACCTCCGTGTCGGCACGTTCTCCCCAGGGCTGCTGGTCCTCAGGCCAGACACCGGCCGGTCTGA
Source organism: Meles meles (assembly GCF_922984935.1). Lineage (NCBI taxonomy): Eukaryota > Metazoa > Chordata > Mammalia > Carnivora > Mustelidae > Meles > Meles meles. Next base: position 121,377 of record NW_025721273.1, on the reverse strand, counting down.
GGGGGACGCGCGCTGCCTCCGTAGGGTTTCCTTGGCCAGAGGCCTTCCCGGGGAGCTCCCGCATCGCTGACACGGGCTCCCCGCGTGGCCTGTCCGCCGCCGGCCCCCCGCACCCCCCTCCCCATCCACCTGGCATGCTTTCGGTCTGTGTCGTTGTGGGACCCGGTGCCTTGGAGCCTGGGGGGCACCAGAGGCCGGGGAGAGCTTTCTCTGGCCTTGGGTTGTGAGCGATGGGTATGCCGTGTGGGGTGTGTCTTCCAGCTGTGTGCCTCGCCCTGGTGTGTGTGCAGGCCCCGGGAGGAAGCTGCCGGGTCGCATCTGGGGTCAGGCTGTGGTGTCCCGGCGGGAACAGGGGTCACGGCCCCGACCTTGGACCCCTCTGCACTCAAGGGGCCTCCGTGATCCCGTCTCCTCTAGAACCCTTCGGGGTTTTCGGTATGGCAGGGGGCAAGTTCCATGTCCAAGACGCCCAGGACAAAACCCAGTCCCCTTTGAAAAGAGGTGGGCAGACACCCGGGCACCTCCAGAGTGATCCCCCTCCCAGAAACGTCCAGAACAGGGGAAGGAAGGGAGAGAGAAATCAGCTGAGGCGTGGCGAGGGGCCGGACTGGGGGAGCAATGGGCAGGGAGGGCTTGGGCTCAGGGTCCCCTTCGGGGAAGGAGTTGTTCCACAGCGATGTTCTGGGCTGTTGGGGGCGGTGGGGGGGGGGGCGGGGGGGGCGGCGCCGCCGGGGACGGACTTAGGGTTGAGCACGGGTTCCACGGAAAAACGATGCATTTTATTTAAAAGAGATAGGCGAGAGCGTCGAGGGCATGCAAAGCTAGGATGATGGTGAGACTGAAGCAGAGAGAAAGAACCCAGGCGGAGGGGATGAACCGTGGCGGCGGGCCATCGGGGTCGGGGCATGGAACGGAGGGTACCCGTCCAGGGAGCTCTCCCCGCAGGGCGGGGGCCTCTGGATGGGGCTCTGGGAGCCCCGCAGGAGCAGGTGTAGGGGCAGGTGTTGGGACAGGGGCCGGCACAGGAGCTGGGCCTGGTGCAAGAGCTGGGACCGGGGCAGGAGCAGGAGCAAGGGGACGGAAAGGGTCAGCAGGAGCGGCCGCTGCAGCATGCAGGGCTGGAGCTGGGTCAGGGCCAGGAAGAGGAGTGCAGGCAGGGCCAGGGGAAAGGGCAGGAGCAAGGGGCAGGAGCTGGGTGTGGGGCTGGAACAGGTGTCCGGTGGGAACAGGGAGAGGCAGGGGAAGAGACAGTGGCCCTGTGAGGGGCAAAGGGAGGGGCAGCGGTCCTGGCCGAGGCCGGGGAAGCGGCAGGGCCTGGGTGTGGAGCAGCAAGAGGGACCCAGGCAGGAGCAGGAGAAGGGGCAGGAGCAGGGGCAGGACCTGGGTCTCGGGCAGGAGCAGGGGCCCAGGCAGGGAGAGGCGAAGACAGAGGGGCCCTGAGAGGGGCAAGGGAAGGGCCAGTGGTCCTTGGAGGGGCAGGGGAAGGGGGTGGGCAAGCGGCAGGGGCAGGGGCAGGAGCAGGAGGACGGGTGGGGTCTGGAGCAGGAACAGGGACCCAGGGAGGAACACGGGAAGGGGCAGTCTTCCAGGCAGGGAAAGGGGCAGGGGCAGGAAGAGGTGCAGGACATGCGTGTGGGGCAGGAATCGGGGCAGAGGCAATGGCATGGGCATGGGCAGGGGCAGGGCCAGGGGCAGGGGCAGGGGCAGGATCCCGGGTAGGAACTGGGCCTGGGGCAGGAAGGAGGGCAGAGGCAGGGGCAGGGGAGTGGCCAGTGGTCCTGGCGGGGTTTGGAGAAGGGGCAGGAGCTGGGTCTGGGGCAGGAGCAGGGTCACAGGCAGGTGAAGGGGTAGGGGTCCTGGCAGGGGCAGAGGCAGGGGCAGGCCAAGGGGCAGGGATCCTGGCAGGGGCAAGGGAAGGGGCCGTGGAAGGGGCTGGAGCTGGGAGAGGTGTCCCGGCGATGGCTGGCGCAGGATCCAGGGCCCGAGCCGGGACTGGGTCAGGATCAGGGGTACAGGCGGGGACAGGGGAGGTGTCCGTGGCCTGGGTCGGGGCAGGCGAAGGGGCAGGATCAGATACACGAGCTGGGTGTGGGGCAAGAAGAAGGGCAGAGGCACGGGCAGGGGAAGGGGCAGCAGCTGTCTCCGTGGCAGGCGAAGGGGCAGGGGCCAGGCAAGGAGAATCAGTCCTTGCAGGGGCTGGGGCAGGGGCTGGGTGTGGGGCAGTAAGAGGGGCGCAGGCCGGGGAAGGGGCCGTGGCCAAGGCCGGGGCAGGGGACGGGGCAGGGGCAGCGGCAGGGTTTGCAGCTGGCTCAGGTGCGGTGGTGCTGGCTGGTGCAGGATGCAGGGCAGGACCTGGGCCTGTGGCAGGATGAGGGGCCCGGGCGGGGACGGGGGAAGGCGCAGGATCCTGAGAGGAGCAGGAGCAGGAGCACGGCCTGGGGCAGGAGCAGGCCGCAGCTCTTCCTGGGCAGCGTCAGGCTCCCCGGGGCCCGGTTCCTGGTCACCTGCTGGCGGCGGGTCCCCGGCTGAGGAGGCGGCAGGCACCGTCTCCCAATCCCCAGCTCCTGCTGATGTCAGGAGGGGCCCGAGCTCCTTGCCAGGAGCAGCTGTGAGAGGAGAGAAGGTCCCGCGCTTGCCTGCCTCTGCATGTGCCTTGGCGCCCCCAGGACCCAGGCGGGGCGTCGCGGAGAGGCCGCAGCCAGGGAAGGAACCCTCAGCGGGATGGCTCCCCGAGGGCAGTGTCCCCGCTGGGTGCTCTGAGCCCAGTCCTTGCTCCTGGCCCCGCACCAGCCTGTGGGGCTTGTCCCTGTGGGCCCAGCACCAACCCGTCCCCGCACACACCCAGGCACCCAGCCCCGCCCCGCCTTCTCACCCTGGGGCTCGGCTTCCGCAGGTGGCCTGGCAGGCTCGGAAGCCTTTCCTGGGCCTGCGGACTCCTGGGTCAGGGAGGAGGTGGTGGCCGCCTGCCTCGTCTCTTCCTCCGTGGCCTTCTGCAAAGACAGGGACCGGTCGCTGGCCCGGAGCCATCCCAGCCCCGCCCGGGGGACCCCACTCTCCTCTTGCCCGGTCACCCTGCTGCTCCCACATGGGCCCCAGACCTGTGCCTGCCCAGCCCTACCCCCGGTCCCGGGACCCACACCTGCAGGGCTCTGGGGATCGACCCTGGCCAGGAGCTCACATCCCCCACACCTGTCCCACCCAGCCAGCCTTCACCTTGACCGCGACCTGCCCACCGGGCATCTTAGCCCTCATCCACCTGCTCCTGCTCAGGAAGGCCCCACCGCACGTGAGCCCTCCTTCCAGACACATACCTGCACAGGCACGCTCTCAGACACACACACACACACACACACACACACACACAAAGACACTTACACACACAAGCCCAGCAGTTGAGGGGACCCGTGGCTGCGCCCGTCGATGCGAGCGTGTGGGGCTGGGCGGCCGGCTCTGGCCTCCCGGTGTCACCTTAGTCTCCTTTTGGCCGAAAGGCCAGAGGCGTCGGGCAGCCCTGAAAGGACCTCCAGAGCGCGGGGAAGTGGTAGCCGGGCGCGCTGTCCTCCGTCTCCACCGTCCCGAGTTTGGGAGGCAGCATGCGAACATGGTGTCGGTTGGACGATGTCCAAAGCAACGAGCTGCGCAGGGGGGCGTCCCTGGAATGTGGGTGCCTGGTGACGTGGGTTCCAATTCTGTTGGGCTCTGTGGTCAGGGAAGTGAGGTCACCGCTTCCTGGGGACCCCTGCCCCGACTTCCTCCTCACACCCGAGTCCCCGAGGGCCCCTCCCCCAGCCGCTCCGTGCTCACCCCTCACCCCATGCCGCGTCCAGACAGTGGCCCCCACACATCGGACTTGTTTCGGTGGTGCTGATGGCAGCAGGCCACCGCGCTGAGCCCTGCCCGCATGCAGGGGCCCGTCGGTGTTGGGCATGCACCCGCGTGTGCAATGGGGTGGGGGGCGGTCAGGGAGTCAGCATGGGTCCGGCTCGGGAGATCCTCCCGAGGAGACTCCCAGGTTCCCACTCACAGCTGCGTGTGTGTTCCCGTGGGTCCACGCCCTGTCCGACCCGGGGTGTGCTCAGCGTGTGCGTTTCAGCCACGTGGTCTGTGCCAGGAGGGTTCTCACGGGGATGCCGTGGCAGGAGGCAGTTCCTGGGCAGGAGCGACGGGGTTCTTCAGGAACCTCGAGACCGTCAGCGAGCATCTGTTCCCACGACGGGTCGAGGGACTCGTCGTGGGCTGCGCGTGCGTGGGTGTGTCCCTGCGTGGGTGCGGGCGTGCACGGGGCCCGATGGGAACGGGGTTCCGGACCCGGCAGCGGCCAGGGTGTGTGTGGGGTGCTTCGGGAGAGGGGACCGAGCTAGGCCAGGGCCTGGCCATCCCTGCTGAGGGGAAGGTGAGCCAGCCCACACGGAGGACCGGCGGGCAGGAAGAGCCTTGTGGCCACGGGGCCGGCGAGCCCGGGCTGATCCTTCCTTGGCAGGACGCATGTGGGCAGCTCCGGTTCCTGCTCGGAGCCCGGGGGACCCGCGGCCCCCACGGGAGATCGTTTCTTGTGCAGCGGGAGGCCTTGTGCCCTCGGGCTCCGGGCTCCCGGGAGCACAGCTGAGGATGAGCCCATCCTCGGAGCCGCCATCCGCCGTGGGTGCGGGGGTCCTCCCACGCCGTCCCGTCCACATCTTCGTCCTTGTTGTCGGCATAGTCGATGCAGGGAGGGCGGCAGAGGGGGCCGTGGGTGAAGAGCCCGGCCTGGGAAGTGGGGCCCACACTCACGGTGCTGGGGGTTCCTCCTTCCGAGGAAGCCGGGGCAGGACTCCAGGCAGAAGCACAGGGGGAGCTGGGGCATGGTGGCCGCCCGGTCCCTCACCGGCTGAGCGAGGTCGTGGATACCCCCAGGCCCCTCTGGTCCTTGTTTTGGACCTCAGTCCACAGAGGGTAGCCGCTCGGTCAAGGCAGGATGGCAAGTCCGGTGCAAAGACAGCAAGCGGCCGAGACCCGGCACAGTGGGGTTGTCGGTGGAGACAAGAGGGTGCGGTGGCCAATGCTGGAGAGGGTCTCGGCCTTGGCCTCGGGGCACCGGGGCTGGTGCGGCTCTGCCTTCCGGCGGAGGCCGGCGCACGCCGCCCGCCCTTGGGCAACTGCCGCCGCGGGAGCACCTGCCCCCTCCTCTCTGCCGAGGGCTCTCTCCTGCGCCAGCCGTGCCTCCTCCCACGCCAGCCAGCGGCTGCCGGCCGTGCAGCCCGGGAGCCTGGACATCCCGACGACCACCTTCCCCCGCCAGGGGACCGAGCCCTGTGGGGGTGATGTGGTCTCCCAGTGTCCCCGAGGTCAAGGCACCCCCCCCCCGGAGCTCTCTGCCCAGCTTGGGCTCATTGTGCCCTGTCCCCACTCAGCTCCCTGGGCCCAGGTCCTCCTCCGTTGGGGGAGCAGCCTCGGCCCGGGCTCCCCACACTGGGCCCGGGAGCGGCTCGTCCGGACCGCCTGGCCTAGGGGCCCCCCGGCTGGCCTCCCGGGCTGGTCTGAGGCGACCCAGCGCCGGCAGGCTCAGGGCACTGCACCGGAGATGTCCGGGGACCCCCGAGCGAGCGCCCAGGCCTGGCCCAGCGCACCGGGCTTGTGAGGGGCCCAGCGTTGGAGGCGGGCGTCCGCCACGGGGCACAGGGTGTGTCCTGGTCATGGCAGCCCCACGTGGTGGGTGTGGCCGTGAGGGATCCCAGAAGAGGCAGGAGACAGACACGGGGGTCGACAGGACATTGCTTCCCAAGGAGGACGACGTCAGGCTCAGAGGACCTGCGAGGTCCTTAGGAAAACTCGGAGGCCCTGGGGATGTTGGCTGCGATGCTGTTCCTGGGGCCCAAGAGCGGTGCCCCAAAGCCCCAGTCAACACGGCCCGACGCAGTCTTTGGGGCTTCGGGGGATTGGGGCCGGTGGGCCACGAGGACGCCCAGGGCGTCACGTGGAGGACTCGATGTTTCTGGAGGCAGTGCTAAGCCTCGTTCTCTTCCGCCCTCTGTGCAGCCGGCCCCCGTGTTCCGCAGCGGATTCCAAGTGGCCATCCCGCTGCTCAACCTGAGGACCGGGCCCCGTCAGCGCCCACAGTGACCGTGAGTGCCCCGGGGACAGGGACCATGTGGTTGGGGCTGCTCCCGGATGAAGCCCCAGGGCTCAGTTCCCTGCTGGGACCCCAGAGCCTCTGCTGGGTGAGGGAGGAATGGAGGGAGTCAAGCTGGGGGAGAGGGAGGAAAGGAGGGAGGGAAAGAAGAGGAAGGCCTAGAGGGGGAGGGAGGGCAGGAGGGAGGGAAGGAAGGACTGAGGGACTGAAGGCATGAGGGAGGGAGGCCGTGAAAGCCCAGGAGTGCGGCCCATGCCTCTGGAGTCCTTGGGTGGAGGGAGGTGCGAGGGCATCCCCGGCCAGACCCTGGATGGTGGCTCAGGGCAGGTGCATCTGTCCTCGCCGTCCTGCCCTTCCTCCTCCTGGGCCATCCTGGATGGCCTTCTGCCATCCTGGACCCTGTCCACCTCCTCGTCCACCAATTGTGACTGTTCCCAGGAGCAGGGGGGGCAGGAGGGCTCTCAGGAGGGGCTTCCCGGATCCGGTGCCCCGGAGGAGACTGGGACGGTTAGCTCCAGGACGTTGTCACCTGAGCACTGGGACCGAGGACGGCGTCCACGTCCCTGGGCATGAGCGCTCCCCGACTGCCTCACCCTGCTCTCTCCCTTCTGGCGTGAAACACCGTGCCAGAGGTGGCGGGCTGAGTGCCCGGACGAGCACTGCTAGGTGATGGGTGCCCCTGCGGGCTGGGATGGGTGCTGCCCGCTGTGGTCCCAGACAGGGGTGCCCGTCCCCCTTCTCTCCGGGGGACGTGCCCTGGACCTCCGTGTCGGCACGTTCTCCCCAGGGCTGCTGGTCCTCAGGCCAGACACCGGCCGGTCTGAGGGGGACGCGCGCTGCCTCCGTAGGGTTTCCTTGGCCAGAGGCCTTCCCGGGGAGCTCCCGCATCGCTGACACGGGCTCCCCGCGTGGCCTGTCCGCCGCCGGCCCCCCGCACCCCCCTCCCCATCCACCTGGCATGCTTTCGGTCTGTGTCGTTGTGGGACCCGGTGCCTTGGAGCCTGGGGGGCACCAGAGGCCGGGGAGAGCTTTCTCTGGCCTTGGGTTGTGAGCGATGGGTATGCCGTGTGGGGTGTGTCTTCCAGCTGTGTGCCTCGCCCTGGTGTGTGTGCAGGCCCCGGGAGGAAGCTGCCGGGTCGCATCTGGGGTCAGGCTGTGGTGTCCCGGCGGGAACAGGGGTCACGGCCCCGACCTTGGACCCCTCTGCACTCAAGGGGCCTCCGTGATCCCGTCTCCTCTAGAACCCTTCGGGGTTTTCGGTATGGCAGGGGGCAAGTTCCATGTCCAAGACGCCCAGGACAAAACCCAGTCCCCTTTGAAAAGAGGTGGGCAGACACCCGGGCACCTCCAGAGTGATCCCCCTCCCAGAAACGTCCAGAACAGGGGAAGGAAGGGAGAGAGAAATCAGCTGAGGCGTGGCGAGGGGCCGGACTGGGGGAGCAATGGGCAGGGAGGGCTTGGGCTCAGGGTCCCCTTCGGGGAAGGAGTTGTTCCACAGCGATGTTCTGGGCTGTTGGGGGCGGTGGGGGGGGGGGCGGGTGGGGCGGCGCCGCCGGGGACGGACTTAGGGTTGAGCACGGGTTCCACGGAAAAACGATGCATTTTATTTAAAAGAGATAGGCGAGAGCGTCGAGGGCATGCAAAGCTAGGATGATGGTGAGACTGAAGCAGAGAGAAAGAACCCAGGCGGAGGGGATGAACCGTGGCGGCGGGCCATCGGGGTCGGGGCATGGAACGGAGGGTACCCGTCCAGGGAGCTCTCCCCGCAGGGCGGGGGCCTCTGGATGGGGCTCTGGGAGCCCCGCAGGAGCAGGTGTAGGGGCAGGTGTTGGGACAGGGGCCGGCACAGGAGCTGGGCCTGGTGCAAGAGCTGGGACCGGGGCAGGAGCAGGAGCAAGGGGACGGAAAGGGTCAGCAGGAGCGGCCGCTGCAGCATGCAGGGCTGGAGCTGGGTCAGGGCCAGGAAGAGGAGTGCAGGCAGGGCCAGGGGAAAGGGCAGGAGCAAGGGGCAGGAGCTGGGTGTGGGGCTGGAACAGGTGTCCGGTGGGAACAGGGAGAGGCAGGGGAAGAGACAGTGGCCCTGTGAGGGGCAAAGGGAGGGGCAGCGGTCCTGGCCGAGGCCGGGGAAGCGGCAGGGCCTGGGTGTGGAGCAGCAAGAGGGACCCAGGCAGGAGCAGGAGAAGGGGCAGGAGCAGGGGCATGTCTCCTGGGTCTCGGGCAGGAGCAGGGGCCCAGGCAGGGAGAGGCGAAGACAGAGGGGCCCTGAGAGGGGCAAGGGAAGGGCCAGTGGTCCTTGGAGGGGCAGGGGAAGGGGGTGGGCAAGCGGCAGGGGCAGGGGCAGGAGCAGGAGGACGGGTGGGGTCTGGAGCAGGAACAGGGACCCAGGGAGGAACACGGGAAGGGGCAGTCTTCCAGGCAGGGAAAGGGGCAGGGGCAGGAAGAGGTGCAGGACATGCGTGTGGGGCAGGAATCGGGGCAGAGGCAATGGCATGGGCATGGGCAGGGGCAGGGCCAGGGGCAGGGGCAGGGGCAGGATCCCGGGTAGGAACTGGGCCTGGGGCAGGAAGGAGGGCAGAGGCAGGGGCAGGGGAGTGGCCAGTGGTCCTGGCGGGGTTTGGAGAAGGGGCAGGAGCTGGGTCTGGGGCAGGAGCAGGGTCACAGGCAGGTGAAGGGGTAGGGGTCCTGGCAGGGGCAGAGGCAGGGGCAGGCCAAGGGGCAGGGATCCTGGCAGGGGCAAGGGAAGGGGCCGTGGAAGGGGCTGGAGCTGGGAGAGGTGTCCCGGCGATGGCTGGCGCAGGATCCAGGGCCCGAGCCGGGACTGGGTCAGGATCAGGGGTACAGGCGGGGACAGGGGAGGTGTCCGTGGCCTGGGTCGGGGCAGGCGAAGGGGCAGGATCAGATACACGAGCTGGGTGTGGGGCAAGAAGAAGGGCAGAGGCACGGGCAGGGGAAGGGGCAGCAGCTGTCTCCGTGGCAGGCGAAGGGGCAGGGGCCAGGCAAGGAGAATCAGTCCTTGCAGGGGCTGGGGCAGGGGCTGGGTGTGGGGCAGTAAGAGGGGCGCAGGCCGGGGAAGGGGCCGTGGCCAAGGCCGGGGCAGGGGACGGGGCAGGGGCAGCGGCAGGGTTTGCAGCTGGCTCAGGTGCGGTGGTGCTGGCTGGTGCAGGATGCAGGGCAGGACCTGGGCCTGTGGCAGGATGAGGGGCCCGGGCGGGGACGGGGGAAGGAGCAGGATCCTGAGAGGAGCAGGAGCAGGAGCACGGCCTGGGGCAGGAGCAGGCCGCAGCTCTTCCTGGGCAGCGTCAGGCTCCGCGGGGCCCGGTTCCTGGTCACCTGCTGGCGGCGGGTCCCCGGCTGAGGAGGCGGCAGGCACCGTCTCCCAATCCCCAGCTCCTGCTGATGTCAGGAGGGGCCCGAGCTCCTTGCCAGGAGCAGCTGTGAGAGGAGAGAAGGTCCCGCGCTTGCCTGCCTCTGCATGTGCCTTGGCGCCCCCAGGACCCAGGCGGGGCGTCGCGGAGAGGCCGCAGCCAGGGAAGGAACCCTCAGCGGGATGGCTCCCCGAGGGCAGTGTCCCCGCTGGGTGCTCTGAGCCCAGTCCTTGCTCCTGGCCCCGCACCAGCCTGTGGGGCTTGTCCCTGTGGGCCCAGCACCGACCCGTCCCCGCACACACCCAGGCACCCAGCCCCGCCCCGCCTTCTCACCCTGGGGCTCGGCTTCCGCAGGTGGCCTGGCAGGCTCGGAAGCCTTTCCTGGGCCTGCGGACTCCTGGGTCAGGGAGGAGGTGGTGGCCGCCTGCCTCGTCTCTTCCTCCGTGGCCTTCTGCAAAGACAGGGACCGGTCGCTGGCCCGGAGCCATCCCAGCCCCGCCCGGGGGACCCCACTCTCCTCTTGCCCGGTCCCCCTGCTGCTCCCACATGGGCCCCAGACCTGTGCCTGCCCAGCCCTACCCCCGGTCCCGGGACCCACACCTGCAGGGCTCTGGGGATCGACCCTGGCCAGGAGCTCACATCCCCCACACCTGTCCCACCCAGCCAGCCTTCACCTTGACCGCGACCTGCCCACCGGGCATCTTAGCCCTCATCCACCTGCTCCTGCTCAGGAAGGCCCCACCGCACGTGAGCCCTCCTTCCAGACACATACCTGCACAGGCACGCTCTCAGACACACACACACACACACACACACACACACACAAAGACACTTACACACACAAGCCCAGCAGTTGAGGGGACCCGTGGCTGCGCCCGTCGATGCGAGCGTGTGGGGCTGGGCGGCCGGCTCTGGCCTCCCGGTGTCACCTTAGTCTCCTTTCGGCCGAAAGGCCAGAGGCGTCGGGCAGCCCTGAAAGGACCTCCAGAGCGCGGGGAAGTGGTAGCCGGGCGCGCTGTCCTCCGTCTCCACCGTCCCGAGTTTGGGAGGCAGCATGCGAACATGGTGTCGGTTGGACGATGTCCAAAGCAACGAGCTGCGCAGGGGGGCGTCCCTGGAATGTGGGTGCCTGGTGACGTGGGTTCCAATTCTGTTGGGCTCTGTGGTCAGGGAAGTGAGGTCACCGCTTCCTGGGGACCCCTGCCCCGACTTCCTCCTCACACCCGAGTCCCCGAGGGCCCCTCCCCCAGCCGCTCCGTGCTCACCCCTCACCCCATGCCGCGTCCAGACAGTGGCCCCCACACATCGGACTTGTTTCGGTGGTGCTGATGGCAGCAGGCCACCGCGCTGAGCCCTGCCCGCATGCAGGGGCCCGTCGGTGTTGGGCATGCACCCGCGTGTGCAATGGGGTGGGGGGCGGTCAGGGAGTCAGCATGGGTCCGGCTCGGGAGATCCTCCCGAGGAGACTCCCAGGTTCCCACTCACAGCTGCGTGTGTGTTCCCGTGGGTCCACGCCCTGTCCGACCCGGGGTGTGCTCAGCGTGTGCGTTTCAGCCACGTGGTCTGTGCCAGGAGGGTTCTCACGGGGATGCCGTGGCAGGAGGCAGTTCCTGGGCAGGAGCGACGGGGTTCTTCAGGAACCTCGAGACCGTCAGCGAGCATCTGTTCCCACGACGGGTCGAGGGACTCGTCGTGGGCTGCGCGTGCGTGGGTGTGTCCCTGCGTGGGTGCGGGCGTGCACGGGGCCCGATGGGAACGGGGTTCCGGACCCGGCAGCGGCCAGGGTGTGTGTGGGGTGCTTCGGGGGAGGGGACCGAGCTAGGCCAGGGCCTGGCCATCCCTGCTGAGGGGAAGGTGAGCCAGCCCACACGGAGGACCGGCGGGCAGGAAGAGCCTTGTGGCCACGGGGCCGGCGAGCCCGGGCTGATCCTTCCTTGGCAGGACGCATGTGGGCAGCTCCGGTTCCTGCACGGAGCCCGGGGGACCCGCGGCCCCCACGGGAGATCGTTTCTTGTGCAGCGGGAGGCCTTGTGCCCTCGGGCTCCGGGCTCCCGGGAGCACAGCTGAGGATGAGCCCATCCTCGGAGCCGCCATCCGCCGTGGGTGCGGGGGTCCTCCCACGCCGTCCCGTCCACATCTTCGTCCTTGTTGTCGGCATAGTCGATGCAGGGAGGGCGGCAGAGGGGGCCGTGGGTGAAGAGCCCGGCCTGGGAAGTGGGGCCCACACTCACGGTGCTGGGGGTTCCTCCTTCCGAGGAAGCCGGGGCAGGACTCCAGGCAGAAGCACAGGGGGAGCTGGGGCATGGTGGCCGCCCGGTCCCTCACCGGCTGAGCGAGGTCGTGGATACCCCCAGGCCCCTCTGGTCCTTGTTTTGGACCTCAGTCCACAGAGGGTAGCCGCTCGGTCAAGGCAGGATGGCAAGTCCGGTGCAAAGACAGCAAGCGGCCGAGACCCGGCACAGTGGGGTTGTCGGTGGAGACAAGAGGGTGCGGTGGCCAATGCTGGAGAGGGTCTCGGCCTTGGCCTCGGGGCACCGGGGCTGGTGCGGCTCTGCCTTCCGGCGGAGGCCGGCGCACGCCGCCCGCCCTTGGGCAACTGCCGCCGCGGGAGCACCTGCCCCCTCCTCTCTGCCGAGGGCTCTCTCCTGCGCCAGCCGTGCCTCCTCCCACGCCAGCCAGCGGCTGCCGGCCGTGCAGCCCGGGAGCCTGGACATCCCGACGACCACCTTCCCCCGCCAGGGGACCGAGCCCTGTGGGGGTGATGTGGTCTCCCAGTGTCCCCGAGGTCAAGGCACCCCCCCCCCGGAGCTCTCTGCCCAGCTTGGGCTCATTGTGCCCTGTCCCCACTCAGCTCCCTGGGCCCAGGTCCTCCTCCGTTGGGGGAGCAGCCTCGGCCCGGGCTCCCCACACTGGGCCCGGGAGCGGCTCGTCCGGACCGCCTGGCCTAGGGGCCCCCCGGCTGGCCTCCCGGGCTGGTCTGAGGCGACCCAGCGCCGGCAGGCTCAGGGCACTGCACCGGAGATGTCCGGGGACCCCCGAGCGAGCGCCCAGGCCTGGCCCAGCGCACCGGGCTTGTGAGGGGCCCAGCGTTGGAGGCGGGCGTCCGCCACGGGGCACAGGGTGTGTCCTGGTCATGGCAGCCCCACGTGGTGGGTGTGGCCGTGAGGGATCCCAGAAGAGGCAGGAGACAGACACGGGGGTCGACAGGACATTGCTTCCCAAGGAGGACGACGTCAGGCTCAGAGGACCTGCGAGGTCCTTAGGAAAACTCGGAGGCCCTGGGGATGTTGGCTGCGATGCTGTTCCTGGGGCCCAAGAGCGGTGCCCCAAAGCCCCAGTCAACACGGCCCGACGCAGTCTTTGGGGCTTCGGGGGATTGGGGCCGGTGGGCCACGAGGACGCCCAGGGCGTCACGTGGAGGACTCGATGTTTCTGGAGGCAGTGCTAAGCCTCGTTCTCTTCCGCCCTCTGTGCAGCCGGCCCCCGTGTTCCGCAGCGGATTCCAAGTGGCCATCCCGCTGCTCAACCTGAGGACCGGGCCCCGTCAGCGCCCACAGTGACCGTGAGTGCCCCGGGGACAGGGACCATGTGGTTGGGGCTGCTCCCGGATGAAGCCCCAGGGCTCAGTTCCCTGCTGGGACCCCAGAGCCTCTGCTGGGTGAGGGAGGACTGGAGGGAGTCAAGCTGGGGGAGAGGGAGGAAAGGAGGGAGGGAAAGAAGAGGAAGGCCTAGAGGGGGAGGGAGGGCAGGAGGGAGGGAAGGAAGGACTGAGGGACTGAAGGCATGAGGGAGGGAGGCCGTGAAAGCCCAGGAGTGCGGCCCATGCCTCTGGAGTCCTTGGGTGGAGGGAGGTGCGAGGGCATCCCCGGCCAGACCCTGGATGGTGGCTCAGGGCAGGTGCATCTGTCCTCGCCGTCCTGCCCTTCCTCCTCCTGGGCCATCCTGGATGGCCTTCTGCCATCCTGGACCCTGTCCACCTCCTCGTCCACCAATTGTGACTGTTCCCAGGAGCAGGGGGGGCAGGAGGGCTCTCAGGAGGGGCTTCCCGGATCCGGTGCCCCGGAGGAGACTGGGACGGTTAGCTCCAGGACGTTGTCACCTGAGCACTGGGACCGAGGACGGCGTCCACGTCCCTGGGCATGAGCGCTCCCCGACTGCCTCACCCTGCTCTCTCCCTTCTGGCGTGAAACACCGTGCCAGAGGTGGCGGGCTGAGTCCCCGGACGAGCACTGCTAGGTGATGGGTGCCCCTACGGGCTAGGATGGGTGCTGCCCGCTGTGGTCCCAGACAGGGGTGCCCGTCCCCCTTCTCTCCGGGGGACGTGCCCTGGACCTCCGTGTCGGCACGTTCTCCCCAGGGCTGCTGGTCCTCAGGCCAGACACCGGCCGGTCTGAGGGGGACGCGCGCTGCCTCCGTAGGGTTTCCTTGGCCAGAGGCCTTCCCGGGGAGCTCCCGCATCGCTGACACGGGCTCCCCGCGTGGCCTGTCCGCCGCCGGCCCCCCGCACCCCCCTCCCCATCCACCTGGCATGCTTTCGGTCTGTGTCGTTGTGGGACCCGGTGCCTTGGAGCCTGGGGGGCACCAGAGGCCGGGGAGAGCTTTCTCTGGCCTTGGGTTGTGAGCGATGGGTATGCCGTGTGGGGTGTGTCTTCCAGCTGTGTGCCTCGCCCTGGTGTGTGTGCAGGCCCCGGGAGGAAGCTGCCGGGTCGCATCTGGGGTCAGGCTGTGGTGTCCCGGCGGGAACAGGGGTCACGGCCCCGACCTTGGACCCCTCTGCACTCAAGGGGCCTCCGTGATCCCATCTCCTCTAGAACCCTTCGGGGTTTTCGGTATGGCAGGGGGCAAGTTCCATGTCCAAGACGCCCAGGACAAAACCCAGTCCCCTTTGAAAAGAGGTGGGCAGACACCCGGGCACCTCCAGAGTGATCCCCCTCCCAGAAACGTCCAGAACAGGGGAAGGAAGGGAGAGAGAAATCAGCTGAGGCGTGGCGAGGGGCCGGACTGGGGGAGCAATGGGCAGGGAGGGCTTGGGCTCAGGGTCCCCTTCGGGGAAGGAGTTGTTCCACAGCGATGTTCTGGGCTGTTGGGGGCGGTGGGGGGGGGGGCGGGTGGGGCGGCGCCGCCGGGGACGGACTTAGGGTTGAGCACGGGTTCCACGGAAAAACGAGGCATTTTATTTAAAAGAGATAGGCGAGAGCGTCGAGGGCATGCAAAGCTAGGATGATGGTGAGACCGAAGCAGAGAGAAAGAACCCAGGCGGAGGGGATGAACCGTGGCGGCGGGCCATCGGGGTCGGGGCATGGAACGGAGGGTACCCGTCCAGGGAGCTCTCCCCGCAGGGCGGGGGCCTCTGGATGGGGCTCTGGGAGCCCCGCAGGAGCAGGTGTAGGGGCAGGTGTTGGGACAGGGGCCGGCACCGGAGCTGGGCCTGGTGCAAGAGCTGGGACCGGGGCAGGAGCAGGAGCAAGGGGACGGAAAGGGTCAGCAGGAGCGGCCGCTGCAGCATGCAGGGCTGGAGCTGGGTCAGGGCCAGGAAGAGGAGTGCAGGCAGGGCCAGGGGAAAGGGCAGGAGCAAGGGGCAGGAGCTGGGTGTGGGGCTGGAACAGGTGTCCGGTGGGAACAGGGAGAGGCAGGGGAAGAGACAGTGGCCCTGTGAGGGGCAAAGGGAGGGGCAGCGGTCCTGGCCGAGGCCGGGGAAGCGGCAGGGCCTGGGTGTGGAGCAGCAAGAGGGACCCAGGCAGGAGCAGGAGAAGGGGCAGGAGCAGGGGCATGTCTCCTGGGTCTCGGGCAGGAGCAGGGGCCCAGGCAGGGAGAGGCGAAGACAGAGGGGCCCTGAGAGGGGCAAGGGAAGGGCCAGTGGTCCTTGGAGGGGCAGGGGAAGGGGGTGGGCAAGCGGCAGGGGCAGGGGCAGGAGCAGGAGGACGGGTGGGGTCTGGAGCAGGAACAGGGACCCAGGGAGGAACACGGGAAGGGGCAGTCTTCCAGGCAGGGAAAGGGGCAGGGGCAGGAAGAGGTGCAGGACATGCGTGTGGGGCAGGAATCGGGGCAGAGGCAATGGCATGGGCATGGGCAGGGGCAGGGCCAGGGGCAGGGGCAGGGGCAGGATCCCGGGTAGGAACTGGGCCTGGGGCAGGAAGGAGGGCAGAGGCAGGGGCAGGGGAGTGGCCAGTGGTCCTGGCGGGGTTTGGAGAAGGGGCAGGAGCTGGGTCTGGGGCAGGAGCAGGGTCACAGGCAGGTGAAGGGGTAGGGGTCCTGGCAGGGGCAGAGGCAGGGGCAGGCCAAGGGGCAGGGATCCTGGCAGGGGCAAGGGAAGGGGCCGTGGAAGGGGCTGGAGCTGGGAGAGGTGTCCCGGCGATGGCTGGCGCAGGATCCAGGGCCCGAGCCGGGACTGGGTCAGGATCAGGGGTACAGGCGGGGACAGGGGAGGTGTCCGTGGCCTGGGTCGGGGCAGGCGAAGGGGCAGGATCAGATACACGAGCTGGGTGTGGGGCAAGAAGAAGGGCAGAGGCACGGGCAGGGGAAGGGGCAGCAGCTGTCTCCGTGGCAGGCGAAGGGGCAGGGGCCAGGCAAGGAGAATCAGTCCTTGCAGGGGCTGGGGCAGGGGCTGGGTGTGGGGCAGTAAGAGGGGCGCAGGCCGGGGAAGGGGCCGTGGCCAAGGCCGGGGCAGGGGACGGGGCAGGGGCAGCGGCAGGGTTTGCAGCTGGCTCAGGTGCGGTGGTGCTGGCTGGTGCAGGATGCAGGGCAGGACCTGGGCCTGTGGCAGGATGAGGGGCCCGGGCAGGGACGGGGGAAGGCGCAGGATCCTGAGAGGAGCAGGAGCAGGAGCACGGCCTGGGGCAGGAGCAGGCCGCAGCTCTTCCTGGGCAGCGTCAGGCTCCGCGGGGCCCGGTTCCTGGTCACCTGCTGGCGGCGGGTCCCCGGCTGAGGAGGCGGCAGGCACCGTCTCCCAATCCCCAGCTCCTGCTGATGTCAGGAGGGGCCCGAGCTCCTTGCCAGGAGCAGCTGTGAGAGGAGAGAAGGTCCCGCGCTTGCCTGCCTCTGCATGTGCCTTGGCGCCCCCAGGACCCAGGCGGGGCGTCGCGGAGAGGCCGCAGCCAGGGAAGGAACCCTCAGCGGGATGGCTCCCCGAGGGCAGTGTCCCCGCTGGGTGCTCTGAGCCCAGTCCTTGCTCCTGGCCCCGCACCAGCCTGTGGGGCTTGTCCCTGTGGGCCCAGCACCGACCCGTCCCCGCACACACCCAGGCACCCAGCCCCGCCCCGCCTTCTCACCCTGGGGCTCGGCTTCCGCAGGTGGCCTGGCAGGCTCGGAAGCCTTTCCTGGGCCTGCGGACTCCTGGGTCAGGGAGGAGGTGGTGGCCGCCTGCCTCGTCTCTTCCTCCGTGGCCTTCTGCAAAGACAGGGACCGGTCGCTGGCCCGGAGCCATCCCAGCCCCGCCCGGCCGACCCCACTCTCCTCTTGCCCGGTCCCCCTGCTGCTCCCACATGGGCCCCAGACCTGTGCCTGCCCAGCCCTACCCCCGGTCCCGGGACCCACACCTGCAGGGCTCTGGGGATCGACCCTGGCCAGGAGCTCACATCCCCCACACCTGTCCCACCCAGCCAGCCTTCACCTTGACCGCGACCTGCCCACCGGGCATCTTAGCCCTCATCCACCTGCTCCTGCTCAGGAAGGCCCCACCGCACGTGAGCCCTCCTTCCAGACACATACCTGCACAGGCACGCTCTCAGACACACACACACACACACACACACACACACAAAGACACTTACACACACAAGCCCAGCAGTTGAGGGGACCCGTGGCTGCGCCCGTCGATGCGAGCGTGTGGGGCTGGGCGGCCGGCTCTGGCCTCCCGGTGTCACCTTAGTCTCCTTTCGGCCGAAAGGCCAGAGGCGTCGGGCAGCCCTGAAAGGACCTCCAGAGCGCGGGGAAGTGGCAGCCGGGCGCGCTGTCCTCCGTCTCCACCGTCCCGAGTTTGGGAGGCAGCATGCGAACATGGTGTCGGTTGGACGATGTCCAAAGCAACGAGCTGCGCAGGGGGGCGTCCCTGGAATGTGGGTGCCTGGTGACGTGGGTTCCAATTCTGTTGGGCTCTGTGGTCAGGGAAGTGAGGTCACCGCTTCCTGGGGCCCCTGCCCCGACTTCCTCCTCACACCCGAGTCCCCGAGGGCCCCTCCCCCAGCCGCTCCGTTCTCACCCCTCACCCCATGCCGCGTCCAGACAGCGGCCCCCACACATCGGACTTGTTTCGGTGGTGCTGATGGCAGCAGGCCACCGCGCTGAGCCCTGCCCGCATGCAGGGGCCCGTCGGTGTTGGGCATGCACCCGCGTGTGCAATGGGGTGGGGGGCGGTCAGGGAGTCAGCATGGGTCCGGCTCGGGAGATCCTCCCGAGGAGACTCCCAGGTTCCCACTCACAGCTGCGTGTGTGTTCCCGTGGGTCCACGCCCTGTCCGACCCGGGGTGTGCTCAGCGTGTGCGTTTCAGCCACGTGGTCTGTGCCAGGAGGGTTCTCACGGGGATGCCGTGGCAGGAGGCAGTTCCTGGGCAGGAGCGACGGGGTTCTTCAGGAACCTCGAGACCGTCAGCGAGCATCTGTTCCCACGACGGGTCGAGGGACTCGTCGTGGGCTGCGCGTGCGTGGGTATGTCCCTGCGTGGGTGCGGGCGTGCACGGGGCCCGATGGGAACGGGGTTCCGGACCCGGCAGCGGCCAGGGTGTGTGTGGGGTGCTTCGGGGGAGGGGACCGAGCTAGGCCAGGGCCTGGCCATCCCTGCTGAGGGGAAGGTGAGCCAGCCCACACGGAGGCCCGGCGGGCAGGAGGAGCCTTGTGGCCACGGGGCCGGCGAGCCCGGGCTGATCCTTCCTTGGCAGGACGCATGTGGGCAGCTCCGGTTCCTGCTCGGAGCCCGGGGGACCCGCGGCCCCCACGGGAGATCGTTTCTTGTGCAGCGGGAGGCCTTGTGCCCTCGGGCTCCGGGCTCCCGGGAGCACAGCTGAGGATGAGCCCATCCTCGGAGCCGCCATCCGCCGTGGGTGCGGGGGTCCTCCCACGCCGTCCCGTCCACATCTTCGTCCTTGTTGTCGGCATAGTCGATGCAGGGAGGGCGGCAGAGGGGGCCGTGGGTGAAGAGCCCGGCCTGGGAAGTGGGGCCCACACTCACGGTGCTGGGGGTTCCTCCTTCCGAGGAAGCCGGGGCAGGACTCCAGGCAGAAGCAGAGGGGGAGCTGGGGCATGGTGGCCGCCCGGTCCCTCACCGGCTGAGCGAGGTCGTGGATACCCCCAGGCCCCTCTGGTCCTTGTTTTGGACCTCAGTCCACAGAGGGTAGCCGCTCGGTCAAGGCAGGATGGCAAGTCCGGTGCAAAGACAGCAAGCGGCCGAGACCCGGCACAGTGGGGTTGTCGATGGAGACAAGAGGGTGCGGTGGCCAATGCTGGAGAGGGTCTCGGCCTTGGCCTCGGGGCACCGGGGCTGGCGCGGCTCTGCCTTCCGGCGGAGGCCGGCGCACGCCGCCCGCCCTGGGGCACCTGCCGCCGCAGGAGCACCTGCCCCCTCCTCTCTGCCGAGGGCTCTCTCCTGCGCCAGCCGTGCCTCCTCCCACGCCAGCCAGCGGCTGCCGGCCGTGCAGCCCGGGAGCCTGGACATCCCGACGACCACCTTCCCCCGCCAGGGGACCGAGCCCTGTGGGGGGGATGTGGTCTCCCAGTGGGCCCGAGGTCAAGGCACCCCCCCCCCGGAGCTCTCTGCCCAGCTTGGGCTCATTGTGCCCTGTCCCCACTCAGCTCCCTGGGCCCAGGTCCTCCTCCGTTGGGGGAGCAGCCTCGGCCCGGGCTCCCCACACTGGGCCCGGGAGCGGCTCGTCCGGACCTCCTGGCCTGGCGCCTCCCTGCCTGGCCTAGGGGCCCCCCGGCTGGCCTCCCGGGCTGGTCTGAGGCGACCCAGCGCCGGCAGGCTCAGGGCACTGCACCGGAGATGTCCGGGGACCCCCGAGCGAGCGCCCAGGCCTGGCCCAGCGCACCGGGCTTGTGAGGGGCCCAGCGTTGGAGGCGGGCGTCCGCCACGGGGCACAGGGTGTGTCCTGGTCATGGCAGCCCCACGTGGTGGGTGTGGCCGTGAGGGATCCCAGAAGAGGCAGGAGACAGACACGGGGGTCGACAGGACATTGCTTCCCAAGGAGGACGACGTCAGGCTCAGAGGACCTGCGAGGTCCTTAGGAAAACTCGGAGGCCCTGGGGATGTTGGCTGCGATGCTGTTCCTGGGGCCCAAGAGCGGTGCCCCAAAGCCCCAGTCAACACGGCCCGACGCAGTCTTTGGGGCTTCGGGGGATTGGGGCCGGTGGGCCACGAGGACGCCCAGGGCGTCACGTGGAGGACTCGATGTTTCTGGAGGCAGTGCTAAGCCTCGTTCTCTTCCGCCCTCTGTGCAGCCGGCCCCCGTGTTCCGCAGCGGATTCCAAGTGGCCATCCCGCTGCTCAACCTGAGGACCGGGCCCCGTCAGCGCCCACAGTGACCGTGAGTGCCCCGGGGACAGGGACCATGTGGTTGGGGCTGCTCCCGGATGAAGCCCCAGGGCTCAGTTCCCTGCTGGGACCCCAGAGCCTCTGCTGGGTGAGGGAGGAATGGAGGGAGTCAAGCTGGGGGAGAGGGAGGAAAGGAGGGAGGGAAAGAAGAGGAAGGCCTAGAGGGGGAGGGAGGGCAGGAGGGAGGGAAGGAAGGACTGAGGGACTGAAGGCATGAGGGAGGGAGGCCGTGAAAGCCCAGGAGTGCGGCCCATGCCTCTGGAGTCCTTGGGTGGAGGGAGGTGCGAGGGCATCCCCGGCCAGACCCTGGATGGTGGCTCAGGGCAGGTGCATCTGTCCTCGCCGTCCTGCCCTTCCTCCTCCTGGGCCATCCTGGATGGCCTTCTGCCATCCTGGACCCTGTCCACCTCCTCGTCCACCAATTGTGACTGTTCCCAGGAGCAGGGGGGGCAGGAGGGCTCTCAGGAGGGGCTTCCCGGATCCGGTGCCCCGGAGGAGACTGGGACGGTTAGCTCCAGGACGTTGTCACCTGAGCACTGGGACCGAGGACGGCGTCCACGTCCCTGGGCATGAGCGCTCCCCGACTGCCTCACCCTGCTCTCTCCCTTCTGGCGTGAAACACCGTGCCAGAGGTGGCGGGCTGAGTCCCCGGACGAGCACTGCTAGGTGATGGGTGCCCCTGCGGGCTGGGATGGGTGCTGCCCGCTGTGGTCCCAGACAGGGGTGCCCGTCCCCCTTCTCTCCGGGGGACGTGCCCTGGACCTCCGTGTCGGCACGTTCTCCCCAGGGCTGCTGGTCCTCAGGCCAGACACCGGCCGGTCTGAGGGGGACGCGCGCTGCCTCCGTAGGGTTTCCTTGGCCAGAGGCCTTCCCGGGGAGCTCCCGCATCGCTGACACGGGCTCCCCGCGTGGCCTGACCGCCGCCGGCCCCCCGCACCCCCCTCCCCATCCACCTGGCATGCTTTCGGTCTGTGTCGTTGTGGGACCCGGTGCCTTGGAGCCTGGGGGGCACCAGAGGCCGGGGAGAGCTTTCTCTGGCCTTGGGTTGTGAGCGATGGGTATGCCGTGTGGGGTGTGTCTTCCAGCTGTGTGCCTCGCCCTGGTGTGTGTGCAGGCCCCGGGAGGAAGCTGCCGGGTCGCATCTGGGGTCAGGCTGTGGTGTCCCGGCGGGAACAGGGGTCACGGCCCCGACCTTGGACCCCTCTGCACTCAAGGGGCCTCCGTGATCCCATCTCCTCTAGAACCCTTCGGGGTTTTCGGTATGGCAGGGGGCAAGTTCCATGTCCAAGACGCCCAGGACAAAACCCAGTCCCCTTTGAAAAGAGGTGGGCAGACACCCGGGCACCTCCAGAGTGATCCCCCTCCCAGAAACGTCCAGAACAGGGGAAGGATGGGAGAGAGAAATCAGCTGAGGCGTGGCGAGGGGCCGGACTGGGGGAGCAATGGGCAGGGAGGGCTTGGGCTCAGGGTCCCCTTCGGGGAAGGAGTTGTTCCACAGCGATGTTCTGGGCTGTTGGGGGCGGTGGGGGGGGGGGCGGGTGGCGCGGCGCCGCCGGGGACGGACTTAGGGTTGAGCACGGGTTCCACGGAAAAACGATGCATTTTATTTAAAAGAGATAGGCGAGAGCGTCGAGGGCATGCAAAGCTAGGATGATGGTGAGACCGAAGCAGAGAGAAAGAACCCAGGCGGAGGGGATGAACCGTGGCGGCGGGCCAGCGGGGTCGGGGCATGGAACGGAGGGTACCCGTCCAGGGAGCTCTCCCCGCAGGGCGGGGGCCTCTGGATGGGGCTCTGGGAGCCCCGCAGGAGCAGGTGTAGGGGCAGGTGTTGGGACAGGGGCCGGCACAGGAGCTGGGCCTGGTGCAAGAGCTGGGACCGGGGCAGGAGCAGGAGCAAGGGGACGGAAAGGGTCAGCAGGAGCGGCCGCTGCAGCATGCAGGGCTGGAGCTGGGTCAGGGCCAGGAAGAGGAGTGCAGGCAGGGCCAGGGGAAAGGGCAGGAGCAAGGGGCAGGAGCTGGGTGTGGGGCTGGAACAGGTGTCCGGTGGGAACAGGGAGAGGCAGGGGAAGAGACAGTGGCCCTGTGAGGGGCAAAGGGAGGGGCAGCGGTCCTGGCCGAGGCCGGGGAAGCGGCAGGGCCTGGGTGTGGAGCAGCAAGAGGGACCCAGGCAGGAGCAGGAGAAGGGGCAGGAGCAGGGGCAGGACCTGGGTCTCGGGCAGGAGCAGGGGCCCAGGCAGGGAGAGGCGAAGACAGAGGGGCCCTGAGAGGGGCAAGGGAAGGGCCAGTGGTCCTTGGAGGGGCAGGGGAAGGGGGTGGGCAAGCGGCAGGGGCAGGGGCAGGAGCAGGAGGACGGGTGGGGTCTGGAGCAGGAACAGGGACCCAGGGAGGAACACGGGAAGGGGCAGTCTTCCAGGCAGGGAAAGGGGCAGGGGCAGGAAGAGGTGCAGGACATGCGTGTGGGGCAGGAATCGGGGCAGAGGCAATGGCATGGGCATGGGCAGGGGCAGGGCCAGGGGCAGGGGCAGGGGCAGGATCCCGGGTAGGAACTGGGCCTGGGGCAGGAAGGAGGGCAGAGGCAGGGGCAGGGGAGTGGCCAGTGGTCCTGGCGGGGTTTGGGAGAAGGGGCAGGAGCTGGGTCTGGGGCAGGAGCAGGGTCACAGGCAGGTGAAGGGGTAGGGGTCCTGGCAGGGGCAGAGGCAGGGGCAGGCCAAGGGGCAGGGATCCTGGCAGGGGCAAGGGAAGGGGCCGTGGAAGGGGCTGGAGCTGGGAGAGGTGTCCCGGCGATGGCTGGCGCAGGATCCAGGGCCCGAGCCGGGACTGGGTCAGGATCAGGGGTACAGGTGGGGACAGGGGAGGTGTCCGTGGCCTGGGTCGGGGCAGGCGAAGGGGCAGGATCAGATACACGAGCTGGGTGTGGGGCAAGAAGAAGGGCAGAGGCACGGGCAGGGGAAGGGGCAGCAGCTGTCTCCGTGGCAGGCGAAGGGGCAGGGGCCAGGCAAGGAGAATCAGTCCTTGCAGGGGCTGGGGCAGGGGCTGGGTGTGGGGCAGTAAGAGGGGCGCAGGCCGGGGAAGGGGCCGTGGCCAAGGCCGGGGCAGGGGACGGGGCAGGGGCAGCGGCAGGGTTTGCAGCTGGGTCAGGTGCGGTGGTGCTGGCTGGTGCAGGATGCAGGGCAGGACCTGGGCCTGTGGCAGGATGAGGGGCCCGGGCAGGGACGGGGGAAGGCGCAGGATCCTGAGAGGAGCAGGAGCAGGAGCACGGCCTGGGGCAGGAGCAGGCCGCAGCTCTTCCTGGGCAGCGTCAGGCTCCGCGGGGCCCGGTTCCTGGTCACCTGCTGGCGGCGGGTCCCCGGCTGAGGAGGCGGCAGGCACCGTCTCCCAATCCCCAGCTCCTGCTGATGTCAGGAGGGGCCCGAGCTCCTTGCCAGGAGCAGCTGTGAGAGGAGAGAAGGTCCCGCGCTTGCCTGCCTCTGCATGTGCCTTGGCGCCCCCAGGACCCAGGCGGGGCGTCGCGGAGAGGCCGCAGCCAGGGAAGGTACCCTCAGCGGGATGGCTCCCCGAGGGCAGTGTCCCCGCTGGGTGCTCTGAGCCCAGTCCTTGCTCCTGGCCCCGCACCAGCCTGTGGGGCTTGTCCCTGTGGGCCCAGCACCGACCCGTCCCCGCACACACCCAGGCACCCAGCCCCGCCCCGCCTTCTCACCCTGGGGCTCGGCTTCCGCAGGTGGCCTGGCAGGCTCGGAAGCCTTTCCTGGGCCTGCGGACTCCTGGGTCAGGGAGGAGGTGGTGGCCGCCTGCCTCGTCTCTTCCTCCGTGGCCTTCTGCAAAGACAGGGACCGGTCGCTGGCCCGGAGCCATCCCAGCCCCGCCCGGCCGACCCCACTCTCCTCTTGCCCGGTCCCCCTGCTGCTCCCACATGGGCCCCAGACCTGTGCCTGCCCAGCCCTACCCCCGGTCCCGGGACCCACACCTGCAGGGCTCTGGGGATCGACCCTGGCCAGGAGCTCACATCCCCCACACCTGTCCCACCCAGCCAGCCTTCACCTTGACCGCGACCTGCCCACCGGGCATCTTAGCCCTCATCCACCTGCTCCTGCTCAGGAAGGCCCCACCGCACGTGAGCCCTCCTTCCAGACACATACCTGCACAGGCACGCTCTCAGACACACACACACACACACACACACACACACAAAGACACTTACACACACAAGCCCAGCAGTTGAGGGGACCCGTGGCTGCGCCCGTCGATGCGAGCGTGTGGGGCTGGGCGGCCGGCTCTGGCCTCCCGGTGTCACCTTAGTCTCCTTTCGGCCGAAAGGCCAGAGGCGTCGGGCAGCCCTGAAAGGACCTCCAGAGCGCGGAGAAGTGGTAGCTGGGCGCGCTGTCCTCCGTCTCCACCGTCCCGAGTTTGGGAGGCAGCATGCGAACATGGTGTCGGTTGGACGATGTCCAAAGCAACGAGCTGCGCAGGGGGGCGTCCCTGGAATGTGGGTGCCTGGTGACGTGGGTTCCAATTCTGTTGGGCTCTGTGGTCAGGGAAGTGAAGTCACCGCTTCCTGGGGACCCCTGCCCCGACTTCCTCCTCACACCCGAGTCCCCGAGGGCCCCTCCCCCAGCCGCTCCGTGCTCACCCCTCACCCCATGCCGCGTCCAGACAGCGGCCCCCACACATCGGACTTGTTTCGGTGGTGCTGATGGCAGCAGGCCACCGCGCTGAGCCCTGCCCGCATGCAGGGGCCCGTCGGTGTTGGGCATGCACCCGCGTGTGCAATGGGGTGGGGGGCGGTCAGGGAGTCAGCATGGGTCCGGCTCGGGAGATCCTCCCGAGGAGACTCCCAGGTTCCCACTCACAGCTGCGTGTGTGTTCCCGTGGGTCCACGCCCTGTCCGACCCGGGGTGTGCTCAGCGTGTGCGTTTCAGCCACGTGGTCTGTGCCAGGAGGGTTCTCACGGGGATGCCGTGGCAGGAGGCAGTTCCTGGGCAGGAGCGACGGGGTTCTTCAGGAACCTCGAGACCGTCAGCGAGCATCTGTTCCCACGACAGGTCGAGGGACTCATCGTGGGCTACGCGTGCGTGGGTGTGTCCCTGCGTGGGTGCGGGCGTGCACGGGGCCCGATGGGAACGGGGTTCCGGACCCGGCAGCGGCCAGGTGTGTGTGGGGTGCTTCGGGGGAGGGGACCGAGCTAGGCCAGGGCCTGGCCATCCCTGCTGAGGGGAAGGTGAGCCAGCCCACACGGAGGCCCGGCGGGCAGGAGGAGCCTTGTGGCCACGGGGCCGGCGAGCCCGGGCTGATCCTTCCTTGGCAGGACGCATGTGGGCAGCTCCGGTTCCTGCTCGGAGCCCGGGGGACCCGCGGCCCCCACGGGAGATCGTTTCTTGTGCAGCGGGAGGCCTTGTGCCCTCGGGCTCCGGGCTCCCGGGAGCACAGCTGAGGATGAGCCCATCCTTGGAGCCGCCATCCGCCGTGGGTGCGGGGGTCCTCCCACGCCGTCCCGTCCACATCTTCGTCCTTGTTGTCGGCATAGTCGATGCAGGGAGGGCGGCAGAGGGGGCCGTGGGTGAAGAGCCCGGCCTGGGAAGTGGGGCCCACACTCACGGTGCTGGGGGTTCCTCCTTCCGAGGAAGCCGGGGCAGGACTCCAGGCAGAAGCAGAGGGGGAGCTGGGGCATGGTGGCCGCCCGGTCCCTCACCGGCTGAGCGAGGTCGTGGATACCCCCAGGCCCCTCTGGTCCTTGTTTTGGACCTCAGTCCACAGAGGGTAGCCGCTCGGTCAAGGCAGGATGGCAAGTCCGGTGCAAAGACAGCAAGCGGCCGAGACCCGGCACAGTGGGGTTGTCGGTGGAGACAAGAGGGTGCGGTGGCCAATGCTGGAGAGGGTCTCGGCCTTGGCCTCGGGGCACCGGGGCTGGCGCGGCTCTGCCTTCCGGCGGAGGCCGGCGCACGCCGCCCGCCCTCGGGCACCTGCCGCTGCAGGAGCACCTGCCCCCTCCTCTCTGCCGAGGGCTCTCTCCTGCGCCAGCCGTGCCTCCTCCCACGCCAGCCAGCGGCTGCCGGCCGTGCAGCCCGGGAGCCTGGACATCCCGACGACCACCTTCCCCCGCCAGGGGACCGAGCCCTGTGGGGGGGATGTGGTCTCCCAGTGGGCCCGAGGTCAAGGCACCCCCCCCCCGGAGCTCTCTGCCCAGCTTGGGCTCATTGTGCCCTGTCCCCACTCAGCTCCCTGGGCCCAGGTCCTCCTCCGTTGGGGGAGCAGCCTCGGCCCGGGCTCCCCACACTGGGCCCGGGAGCGGCTCGTCCGGACCTCCTGGCCTGGCGCCTCCCTGCCTGGCCTAGGGGCCCCCCGGCTGGCCTCCCGGGCTGGTCTGAGGCGACCCAGCGCCGGCAGGCTCAGGGCACTGCACCGGAGATGTCCGGGGACCCCCGAGCGAGCGCCCAGGCCTGGCCCAGCGCACCGGGCTTGTGAGGGGCCCAGCGTTGGAGGCGGGCGTCCGCCACGGGGCACAGGGTGTGTCCTGGTCATGGCAGCCCCACGTGGTGGGTGTGGCCGTGAGGGATCCCAGAAGAGGCAGGAGACAGACACGGGGGTCGACAGGACATTGCTTCCCAAGGAGGACGACGTCAGGCTCAGAGGACCTGCGAGGTCCTTAGGAAAACTCGGAGGCCCTGGGGATGTTGGCTGCGATGCTGTTCCTGGGGCCCAAGAGCGGTGCCCCAAAGCCCCAGTCAACACGGCCCGACGCAGTCTTTGGGGCTTCGGGGGATTGGGGCCGGTGGGCCACGAGGACGCCCAGGGCGTCACGTGGAGGACTCGATGTTTCTGGAGGCAGTGCTAAGCCTCGTTCTCTTCCGCCCTCTGTGCAGCCGGCCCCCGTGTTCCGCAGCGGATTCCAAGTGGCCATCCCGCTGCTCAACCTGAGGACCGGGCCCCGTCAGCGCCCACAGTGACCGTGAGTGCCCCGGGGACAGGGACCATGTGGTTGGGGCTGCTCCCGGATGAAGCCCCAGGGCTCAGTTCCCTGCTGGGACCCCAGAGCCTCTGCTGGGTGAGGGAGGAATGGAGGGAGTCAAGCTGGGGGAGAGGGAGGAAAGGAGGGAGGGAAAGAAGAGGAAGGCCTAGAGGGGGAGGGAGGGCAGGAGGGAGGGAAGGAAGGACTGAGGGACTGAAGGCATGAGGGAGGGAGGCCGTGAAAGCCCAGGAGTGCGGCCCATGCCTCTGGAGTCCTTGGGTGGAGGGAGGTGCGAGGGCATCCCCGGCCAGACCCTGGATGGTGGCTCAGGGCAGGTGCATCTGTCCTCGCCGTCCTGCCCTTCCTCCTCCTGGGCCATCCTGGATGGCCTTCTGCCATCCTGGACCCTGTCCACCTCCTCGTCCACCAATTGTGACTGTTCCCAGGAGCAGGGGGGGCAGGAGGGCTCTCAGGAGGGGCTTCCCGGATCCGGTGCCCCGGAGGAGACTGGGACGGTTAGCTCCAGGACGTTGTCACCTGAGCACTGGGACCGAGGACGGCGTCCACGTCCCTGGGCATGAGCGCTCCCCGACTGCCTCACCCTGCTCTCTCCCTTCTGGCGTGAAACACCGTGCCAGAGGTGGCGGGCTGAGTCCCCGGACGAGCACTGCTAGGTGATGGGTGCCCCTGCGGGCTGGGATGGGTGCTGCCCGCTGTGGTCCCAGACAGGGGTGCCCGTCCCCCTTCTCTCCGGGGGACGTGCCCTGGACCTCCGTGTCGGCACGTTCTCCCCAGGGCTGCTGGTCCTCAGGCCAGACACCGGCCGGTCTGAGGGGGACGCGCGCTGCCTCCGTAGGGTTTCCTTGGCCAGAGGCCTTCCCGGGGAGCTCCCGCATCGCTGACACGGGCTCCCCGCGTGGCCTGACCGCCGCCGGCCCCCCGCACCCCCCTCCCCATCCACCTGGCATGCTTTCGGTCTGTGTCGTTGTGGGACCCGGTGCCTTGGAGCCTGGGGGGCACCAGAGGCCGGGGAGAGCTTTCTCTGGCCTTGGGTTGTGAGCGATGGGTATGCCGTGTGGGGTGTGTCTTCCAGCTGTGTGCCTCGCCCTGGTGTGTGTGCAGGCCCCGGGAGGAAGCTGCCGGGTCGCATCTGGGGTCAGGCTGTGGTGTCCCGGCGGGAACAGGGGTCACGGCCCCGACCTTGGACCCCTCTGCACTCAAGGGGCCTCCGTGATCCCATCTCCTCTAGAACCCTTCGGGGTTTTCGGTATGGCAGGGGGCAAGTTCCATGTCCAAGACGCCCAGGACAAAACCCAGTCCCCTTTGAAAAGAGGTGGGCAGACACCCGGGCACCTCCAGAGTGATCCCCCTCCCAGAAACGTCCAGAACAGGGGAAGGAAGGGAGAGAGAAATCAGCTGAGGCGTGGCGAGGGGCCGGACTGGGGGAGCAATGGGCAGGGAGGGCTTGGGCTCAGGGTCCCCTTTGGGGAAGGAGTTGTTCCACAGCGATGTTCTGGGCTGTTGGGGGCGGTGGGGGGGGGGCGGGTGGCGCGGCGCCGCCGGGGACGGACTTAGGGTTGAGCACGGGTTCCACGGAAAAACGATGCATTTTATTTAAAAGAGATAGGCGAGAGCGTCGAGGGCATGCAAAGCTAGGATGATGGTGAGACCGAAGCAGAGAGAAAGAACCCAGGCGGAGGGGATGAACCGTGGCGGCGGGCCATCGGGGTCGGGGCATGGAACGGAGGGTACCCGTCCAGGGAGCTCTCCCCGCAGGGCGGGGGCCTCTGGATGGGGCTCTGGGAGCCCCGCAGGAGCAGGTGTAGGGGCAGGTGTTGGGACAGGGGCCGGCACAGGAGCTGGGCCTGGTGCAAGAGCTGGGACCGGGGCAGGAGCAGGAGCAAGGGGACGGAAAGGGTCAGCAGGAGCGGCCGCTGCAGCATGCAGGGCTGGAGCTGGGTCAGGGCCAGGAAGAGGAGTGCAGGCAGGGCCAGGGGAAAGGGCAGGAGCAAGGGGCAGGAGCTGGGTGTGGGGCTGGAACAGGTGTCCGGTGGGAACAGGGAGAGGCAGGGGAAGAGACAGTGGCCCTGTGAGGGGCAAAGGGAGGGGCAGCGGTCCTGGCCGAGGCCGGGGAAGCGGCAGGGCCTGGGTGTGGAGCAGCAAGAGGGACCCAGGCAGGAGCAGGAGAAGGGGCAGGAGCAGGGGCAGGACCTGGGTCTCGGGCAGGAGCAGGGGCCCAGGCAGGGAGAGGCGAAGACAGAGGGGCCCTGAGAGGGGCAAGGGAAGGGCTAGTGGTCCTTGGAGGGGCAGGGGAAGGGGGTGGGCAAGCGGCAGGGGCAGGGGCAGGAGCAGGAGGACGGGTGGGGTCTGGAGCAGGAACAGGGACCCAGGGAGGAACACGGGAAGGGGCAGTCTTCCAGGCAGGGAAAGGGGCAGGGGCAGGAAGAGGTGCAGGACATGCGTGTGGGGCAGGAATCGGGGCAGAGGCAATGGCATGGGCATGGGCAGGGGCGGGCCAGGGGCAGGGGCAGGGGCAGGATCCCGGGTAGGAACTGGGCCTGGGGCAGGAAGGAGGGCAGAGGCAGGGGCAGGGGAGTGGCCAGTGGTCCTGGCGGGGTTTGGAGAAGGGGCAGGAGCTGGGTCTGGGGCAGGAGCAGGGTCACAGGCAGGTGAAGGGGTAGGGGTCCTGGCAGGGGCAGAGGCAGGGGCAGGCCAAGGGGCAGGGATCCTGGCAGGGGCAAGGGAAGGGGCCGTGGAAGGGGCTGGAGCTGGGAGAGGTGTCCCGGCGATGGCTGGCGCAGGATCCAGGGCCCGAGCCGGGACTGGGTCAGGATCAGGGGTACAGGCGGGGACAGGGGAGGTGTCCGTGGCCTGGGTCGGGGCAGGCGAAGGGGCAGGATCAGATACACGAGCTGGGTGTGGGGCAAGAAGAAGGGCAGAGGCACGGGCAGGGGAAGGGGCAGCAGCTGTCTCCGTGGCAGGCGAAGGGGCAGGGGCCAGGCAAGGAGAATCAGTCCTTGCAGGGGCTGGGGCAGGGGCTGGGTGTGGGGCAGTAAGAGGGGCGCAGGCCGGGGAAGGGGCCGTGGCCAAGGCCGGGGCAGGGGACGGGGCAGGGGCAGCGGCAGGGTTTGCAGCTGGGTCAGGTGCGGTGGTGCTGGCTGGTGCAGGATGCAGGGCAGGACCTGGGCCTGTGGCAGGATGAGGGGCCCGGGCAGGGACGGGGGAAGGCGCAGGATCCTGAGAGGAGCAGGAGCAGGAGCACGGCCTGGGGCAGGAGCAGGCCGCAGCTCTTCCTGGGCAGCGTCAGGCTCCGCGGGGCCCGGTTCCTGGTCACCTGCTGGCGGCGGGTCCCCGGCTGAGGAGGCGGCAGGCACCGTCTCCCAATCCCCAGCTCCTGCTGATGTCAGGAGGGGCCCGAGCTCCTTGCCAGGAGCAGCTGTGAGAGGAGAGAAGGTCCCGCGCTTGCCTGCCTCTGCATGTGCCTTGGCGCCCCCAGGACCCAGGCGGGGCGTCGCGGAGAGGCCGCAGCCAGGGAAGGAACCCTCAGCGGGATGGCTCCCCGAGGGCAGTGTCCCCGCTGGGTGCTCTGAGCCCAGTCCTTGCTCCTGGCCCCGCACCAGCCTGTGGGGCTTGTCCCTGTGGGCCCAGCACCGACCCGTCCCCGCACACACCCAGGCACCCAGCCCCGCCCCGCCTTCTCACCCTGGGGCTCGGCTTCCGCAGGTGGCCTGGCAGGCTCGGAAGCCTTTCCTGGGCCTGCGGACTCCTGGGTCAGGGAGGAGGTGGTGGCCGCCTGCCTCGTCTCTTCCTCCGTGGCCTTCTGCAAAGACAGGGACCGGTCGCTGGCCCGGAGCCATCCCAGCCCCGCCCGGCCGACCCCACTCTCCTCTTGCCCGGTCCCCCTGCTGCTCCCACATGGGCCCCAGACCTGTGCCTGCCCAGCCCTACCCCCGGTCCCGGGACCCACACCTGCAGGGCTCTGGGGATCGACCCTGGCCAGGAGCTCACATCCCCCACACCTGTCCCACCCAGCCAGCCTTCACCTTGACCGCGACCTGCCCACCGGGCATCTTAGCCCTCATCCACCTGCTCCTGCTCAGGAAGGCCCCACCGCACGTGAGCCCTCCTTCCAGACACATACCTGCACAGGCACGCTCTCAGACACACACACACACACACACACACACACACAAAGACACTTACACACACAAGCCCAGCAGTTGAGGGGACCCGTGGCTGCGCCCGTCGATGCGAGCGTGTGGGGCTGGGCGGCCGGCTCTGGCCTCCCGGTGTCACCTTAGTCTCCTTTCGGCCGAAAGGCCAGAGGCGTCGGGCAGCCCTGAAAGGACCTCCAGAGCGCGGAGAAGTGGTAGCTGGGCGCGCTGTCCTCCGTCTCCACCGTCCCGAGTTTGGGAGGCAGCATGCGAACATGGTGTCGGTTGGACGATGTCCAAAGCAACGAGCTGCGCAGGGGGGCGTCCCTGGAATGTGGGTGCCTGGTGACGTGGGTTCCAATTCTGTTGGGCTCTGTGGTCAGGGAAGTGAAGTCACCGCTTCCTGGGGACCCCTGCCCCGACTTCCTCCTCACACCCGAGTCCCCGAGGGCCCCTCCCCCAGCCGCTCCGTGCTCACCCCTCACCCCATGCCGCGTCCAAACAGCGGCCCCCACACATCGGACTTGTTTCGGTGGTGCTGATGGCAGCAGGCCACCGCGCTGAGCCCTGCCCGCATGCAGGGGCCCGTCGGTGTTGGGCATGCACCCGCGTGTGCAATGGGGTGGGGGGCGGTCAGGGAGTCAGCATGGGTCCGGCTCGGGAGATCCTCCCGAGGAGACTCCCAGGTTCCCACTCACAGCTGCGTGTGTGTTCCCGTGGGTCCACGCCCTGTCCGACCCGGGGTGTGCTCAGCGTGTGCGTTTCAGCCACGTGGTCTGTGCCAGGAGGGTTCTCACGGGGATGCCGTGGCAGGAGGCAGTTCCTGGGCAGGAGCGACGGGGTTCTTCAGGAACCTCGAGACCGTCAGCGAGCATCTGTTCCCACGACAGGTCGAGGGACTCGTCGTGGGCTGCGCGTGCGTGGGTGTGTCCCTGCGTGGGTGCGGGCGTGCACGGGGCCCGATGGGAACGGGGTTCCGGACCCGGCAGCGGCCAGGGTGTGTGTGGGGTGCTTCGGGGGAGGGGACCGAGCTAGGCCAGGGCCTGGCCATCCCTGCTGAGGGGAAGGTGAGCCAGCCCACACGGAGGCCCGGCGGGCAGGAGGAGCCTTGTGGCCACGGGGCCGGCGAGCCCGGGCTGATCCTTCCTTGGCAGGACGCATGTGGGCAGCTCCGGTTCCTGCTCGGAGCCCGGGGGACCCGCGGCCCCCACGGGAGATCGTTTCTTGTGCAGCGGGAGGCCTTGTGCCCTCGGGCTCCGGGCTCCCGGGAGCACAGCTGAGGATGAGCCCATCCTTGGAGCCGCCATCCGCCGTGGGTGCGGGGGTCCTCCCACGCCGTCCCGTCCACATCTTCGTCCTTGTTGTCGGCATAGTCGATGCAGGGAGGGCGGCAGAGGGGGCCGTGGGTGAAGAGCCCGGCCTGGGAAGTGGGGCCCACACTCACGGTGCTGGGGGTTCCTCCTTCCGAGGAAGCCGGGGCAGGACTCCAGGCAGAAGCAGAGGGGGAGCTGGGGCATGGTGGCCGCCCGGTCCCTCACCGGCTGAGCGAGGTCGTGGATACCCCCAGGCCCCTCTGGTCCTTGTTTTGGACCTCAGTCCACAGAGGGTAGCCGCTCGGTCAAGGCAGGATGGCAAGTCCGGTGCAAAGACAGCAAGCGGCCGAGACCCGGCACAGTGGGGTTGTCGGTGGAGACAAGAGGGTGCGGTGGCCAATGCTGGAGAGGGTCTCGGCCTTGGCCTCGGGGCACCGGGGCTGGCGCGGCTCTGCCTTCCGGCGGAGGCCGGCGCACGCCGCCCGCCCTCGGGCACCTGCCGCTGCAGGAGCACCTGCCCCCTCCTCTCTGCCGAGGGCTCTCTCCTGCGCCAGCCGTGCCTCCTCCCACGCCAGCCAGCGGCTGCCGGCCGTGCAGCCCGGGAGCCTGGACATCCCGACGACCACCTTCCCCCGCCAGGGGACCGAGCCCTGTGGGGGGGATGTGGTCTCCCAGTGGGCCCGAGGTCAAGGCACCCCCCCCCCGGAGCTCTCTGCCCAGCTTGGGCTCATTGTGCCCTGTCCCCACTCAGCTCCCTGGGCCCAGGTCCTCCTCCGTTGGGGGAGCAGCCTCGGCCCGGGCTCCCCACACTGGGCCCGGGAGCGGCTCGTCCGGACCTCCTGGCCTGGCGCCTCCCTGCCTGGCCTAGGGGCCCCCCGGCTGGCCTCCCGGGCTGGTCTGAGGCGACCCAGCGCCGGCAGGCTCAGGGCACTGCACCGGAGATGTCCGGGGACCCCCGAGCGAGCGCCCAGGCCTGGCCCAGCGCACCGGGCTTGTGAGGGGCCCAGCGTTGGAGGCGGGCGTCCGCCACGGGGCACAGGGTGTGTCCTGGTCATGGCAGCCCCACGTGGTGGGTGTGGCCGTGAGGGATCCCAGAAGAGGCAGGAGACAGACACGGGGGTCGACAGGACATTGCTTCCCAAGGAGGACGACGTCAGGCTCAGAGGACCTGCGAGGTCCTTAGGAAAACTCGGAGGCCCTGGGGATGTTGGCTGCGATGCTGTTCCTGGGGCCCAAGAGCGGTGCCCCAAAGCCCCAGTCAACACGGCCCGACGCAGTCTTTGGGGCTTCGGGGGATTGGGGCCGGTGGGCCACGAGGACGCCCAGGGCGTCACGTGGAGGACTCGATGTTTCTGGAGGCAGTGCTAAGCCTCGTTCTCTTCCGCCCTCTGTGCAGCCGGCCCCCGTGTTCCGCAGCGGATTCCAAGTGGCCATCCCGCTGCTCAACCTGAGGACCGGGCCCCGTCAGCGCCCACAGTGACCGTGAGTGCCCCGGGGACAGGGACCATGTGGTTGGGGCTGCTCCCGGATGAAGCCCCAGGGCTCAGTTCCCTGCTGGGACCCCAGAGCCTCTGCTGGGTGAGGGAGGAATGGAGGGAGTCAAGCTGGGGGAGAGGGAGGAAAGGAGGGAGGGAAAGAAGAGGAAGGCCTAGAGGGGGAGGGAGGGCAGGAGGGAGGGAAGGAAGGACTGAGGGACTGAAGGCATGAGGGAGGGAGGCCGTGAAAGCCCAGGAGTGCGGCCCATGCCTCTGGAGTCCTTGGGTGGAGGGAGGTGCGAGGGCATCCCCGGCCAGACCCTGGATGGTGGCTCAGGGCAGGTGCATCTGTCCTCGCCGTCCTGCCCTTCCTCCTCCTGGGCCATCCTGGATGGCCTTCTGCCATCCTGGACCCTGTCCACCTCCTCGTC
This sequence comes from Meles meles, assembly GCF_922984935.1. NCBI lineage: Eukaryota > Metazoa > Chordata > Mammalia > Carnivora > Mustelidae > Meles > Meles meles. Next base: position 87,065 of record NW_025721273.1, on the reverse strand, counting down.
CACCAATTGTGACTGTTCCCAGGAGCAGGGGGGGCAGGAGGGCTCTCAGGAGGGGCTTCCCGGATCCGGTGCCCCGGAGGAGACTGGGACGGTTAGCTCCAGGACGTTGTCACCTGAGCACTGGGACCGAGGACGGCGTCCACGTCCCTGGGCATGAGCGCTCCCCGACTGCCTCACCCTGCTCTCTCCCTTCTGGCGTGAAACACCGTGCCAGAGGTGGCGGGCTGAGTCCCCGGACGAGCACTGCTAGGTGATGGGTGCCCCTGCGGGCTGGGATGGGTGCTGCCCGCTGTGGTCCCAGACAGGGGTGCCCGTCCCCCTTCTCTCCGGGGGACGTGCCCTGGACCTCCGTGTCGGCACGTTCTCCCCAGGGCTGCTGGTCCTCAGGCCAGACACCGGCCGGTCTGAGGGGGACGCGCGCTGCCTCCGTAGGGTTTCCTTGGCCAGAGGCCTTCCCGGGGAGCTCCCGCATCGCTGACACGGGCTCCCCGCGTGGCCTGTCCGCCGCCGGCCCCCCGCACCCCCCTCCCCATCCACCTGGCATGCTTTCGGTCTGTGTCGTTGTGGGACCCGGTGCCTTGGAGCCTGGGGGGCACCAGAGGCCGGGGAGAGCTTTCTCTGGCCTTGGGTTGTGAGCGATGGGTATGCCGTGTGGGGTGTGTCTTCCAGCTGTGTGCCTCGCCCTGGTGTGTGTGCAGGCCCCGGGAGGAAGCTGCCGGGTCGCATCTGGGGTCAGGCTGTGGTGTCCCGGCGGGAACAGGGGTCACGGCCCCGACCTTGGACCCCTCTGCACTCAAGGGGCCTCCGTGATCCCATCTCCTCTAGAACCCTTCGGGGTTTTCGGTATGGCAGGGGGCAAGTTCCATGTCCAAGACGCCCAGGACAAAACCCAGTCCCCTTTGAAAAGAGGTGGGCAGACACCCGGGCACCTCCAGAGTGATCCCCCTCCCAGAAACGTCCAGAACAGGGGAAGGAAGGGAGAGAGAAATCAGCTGAGGCGTGGCGAGGGGCCGGACTGGGGGAGCAATGGGCAGGGAGGGCTTGGGCTCAGGGTCCCCTTTGGGGAAGGAGTTGTTCCACAGCGATGTTCTGGGCTGTTGGGGGCGGTGGGGGGGGGGGCGGGTGGCGCGGCGCCGCCGGGGACGGACTTAGGGTTGAGCACGGGTTCCACGGAAAAACGATGCATTTTATTTAAAAGAGATAGGCGAGAGCGTCGAGGGCATGCAAAGCTAGGATGATGGTGAGACCGAAGCAGAGAGAAAGAACCCAGGCGGAGGGGATGAACCGTGGCGGCGGGCCATCGGGGTCGGGGCATGGAACGGAGGGTACCCGTCCAGGGAGCTCTCCCCGCAGGGCGGGGGCCTCTGGATGGGGCTCTGGGAGCCCCGCAGGAGCAGGTGTAGGGGCAGGTGTTGGGACAGGGGCCGGCACAGGAGCTGGGCCTGGTGCAAGAGCTGGGACCGGGGCAGGAGCAGGAGCAAGGGGACGGAAAGGGTCAGCAGGAGCGGCCGCTGCAGCATGCAGGGCTGGAGCTGGGTCAGGGCCAGGAAGAGGAGTGCAGGCAGGGCCAGGGGAAAGGGCAGGAGCAAGGGGCAGGAGCTGGGTGTGGGGCTGGAACAGGTGTCCGGTGGGAACAGGGAGAGGCAGGGGAAGAGACAGTGGCCCTGTGAGGGGCAAAGGGAGGGGCAGCGGTCCTGGCCGAGGCCGGGGAAGCGGCAGGGCCTGGGTGTGGAGCAGCAAGAGGGACCCAGGCAGGAGCAGGAGAAGGGGCAGGAGCAGGGGCAGGACCTGGGTCTCGGGCAGGAGCAGGGGCCCAGGCAGGGAGAGGCGAAGACAGAGGGGCCCTGAGAGGGGCAAGGGAAGGGCCAGTGGTCCTTGGAGGGGCAGGGGAAGGGGGTGGGCAAGCGGCAGGGGCAGGGGCAGGAGCAGGAGGACGGGTGGGGTCTGGAGCAGGAACAGGGACCCAGGGAGGAACACGGGAAGGGGCAGTCTTCCAGGCAGGGAAAGGGGCAGGGGCAGGAAGAGGTGCAGGACATGCGTGTGGGGCAGGAATCGGGGCAGAGGCAATGGCATGGGCATGGGCAGGGGCAGGGCCAGGGGCAGGGGCAGGGGCAGGATCCCGGGTAGGAACTGGGCCTGGGGCAGGAAGGAGGGCAGAGGCAGGGGCAGGGGAGTGGCCAGTGGTCCTGGCGGGGTTTGGAGAAGGGGCAGGAGCTGGGTCTGGGGCAGGAGCAGGGTCACAGGCAGGTGAAGGGGTAGGGGTCCTGGCAGGGGCAGAGGCAGGGGCAGGCCAAGGGGCAGGGATCCTGGCAGGGGCAAGGGAAGGGGCCGTGGAAGGGGCTGGAGCTGGGAGAGGTGTCCCGGCGATGGCTGGCGCAGGATCCAGGGCCCGAGCCGGGACTGGGTCAGGATCAGGGGTACAGGCGGGGACAGGGGAGGTGTCCGTGGCCTGGGTCGGGGCAGGCGAAGGGGCAGGATCAGATACACGAGCTGGGTGTGGGGCAAGAAGAAGGGCAGAGGCACGGGCAGGGGAAGGGGCAGCAGCTGTCTCCGTGGCAGGCGAAGGGGCAGGGGCCAGGCAAGGAGAATCAGTCCTTGCAGGGGCTGGGGCAGGGGCTGGCTGTGGGGCAGTAAGAGGGGCGCAGGCCGGGGAAGGGGCCGTGGCCAAGGCCGGGGCAGGGGACGGGGCAGGGGCAGCGGCAGGGTTTGCAGCTGGGTCAGGTGCGGTGGTGCTGGCTGGTGCAGGATGCAGGGCAGGACCTGGGCCTGTGGCAGGATGAGGGGCCCGGGCAGGGACGGGGGAAGGCGCAGGATCCTGAGAGGAGCAGGAGCAGGAGCACGGCCTGGGGCAGGAGCAGGCCGCAGCTCTTCCTGGGCAGCGTCAGGCTCCGCGGGGCCCGGTTCCTGGTCACCTGCTGGCGGCGGGTCCCCGGCTGAGGAGGCGGCAGGCACCGTCTCCCAATCCCCAGCTCCTGCTGATGTCAGGAGGGGCCCGAGCTCCTTGCCAGGAGCAGCTGTGAGAGGAGAGAAGGTCCCGCGCTTGCCTGCCTCTGCATGTGCCTTGGCGCCCCCAGGACCCAGGCGGGGCGTCGCGGAGAGGCCGCAGCCAGGGAAGGAACCCTCAGCGGGATGGCTCCCCGAGGGCAGTGTCCCTGCTGGGTGCTCTGAGCCCAGTCCTTGCTCCTGGCCCCGCACCAGCCTGTGGGGCTTGTCCCTGTGGGCCCAGCACCGACCCGTCCCCGCACACACCCAGGCACCCAGCCCCGCCCCGCCTTCTCACCCTGGGGCTCGGCTTCCGCAGGTGGCCTGGCAGGCTCGGAAGCCTTTCCTGGGCCTGCGGACTCCTGGGTCAGGGAGGAGGTGGTGGCCGCCTGCCTCGTCTCTTCCTCCGTGGCCTTCTGCAAAGACAGGGACCGGTCGCTGGCCCGGAGCCATCCCAGCCCCGCCCGGCCGACCCCACTCTCCTCTTGCCCGGTCCCCCTGCTGCTCCCACATGGGCCCCAGACCTGTGCCTGCCCAGCCCTACCCCCGGTCCCGGGACCCACACCTGCAGGGCTCTGGGGATCGACCCTGGCCAGGAGCTCACATCCCCCACACCTGTCCCACCCAGCCAGCCTTCACCTTGACCGCGACCTGCCCACCGGGCATCTTAGCCCTCATCCACCTGCTCCTGCTCAGGAAGGCCCCACCGCACGTGAGCCCTCCTTCCAGACACATACCTGCACAGGCACGCTCTCAGACACACACACACACACACACACAAACACACACACAAAGACACTTACACACACAAGCCCAGCAGTTGAGGGGACCCGTGGCTGCGCCCGTCGATGCGAGCGTGTGGGGCTGGGCGGCCGGCTCTGGCCTCCCGGTGTCACCTTAGTCTCCTTTCGGCCGAAAGGCCAGAGGCGTCGGGCAGCCCTGAAAGGATCTCCACAGCGCGGGGAAGTGGTAGCCGGGCGCGCCGTCCTCCGTCTCCACCGTCCCGAGTTTGGGAAGCAGCATGCGAACATGGTGTTGGTTGGACGATGTCCAAAGCAACGAGCTGCGCGGGGGGGCGTCCCTGGAATGTGGGTGCCTGGTGACGTGGGTTCCAATTCTGTTGGGCTCTGTGGTCAGGGAAGTGAGGTCACCGCTTCCTGGGGACCCCTGCCCCGACTTCCTCCTCACACCGGAGCCCCCGAGGGCCCCTCCCCCAGCCGCTCCATGCTCACCCCCCACCCCATGCCGCGTCCAGACAGTGGCCCCCACACATCGGACTTGTTTCGGTGGTGCTGACGGCAGCAGGCCACCGCGCTGAGCCCTGCCCGCATGCAGGGGCCCGTCGGTGTTGGGCATGCACCCGCGTGTGCAATGGGGTGGGGGGGGCGGTCAGGGAGTCAGCGTGGGTCTGGCTCGGGAGATCCTCCCGAGGAGACTCCCAGGTTCCCACTCACAGCTGCGTGTGTGTTCCCGTGGGTCCACACCCTGTCCGAACCCGGGGTGTGCTCAGCGTGTGCGTTTCAGCCACGTGGTCTGTGCCAGGAGGGGTCTCACGGGGATGCCGTCGCAGGAGGCAGTTCCTGGGCAGGAGCGACGGGGTTCTGCAGGAACCTCGAGACCGTCAGCGAGCATCTGTTCCCACGACGGGTCGAGGGACTCATCGTGGGCTGCGCGTGCGTGGGTGTGTCCCTGCGTGGGTGCGGACGTGCACGGGGCCCGATGGGAACGGGGTTCCGGACCCCGCAGCGGCCAGGGTGTGTGTGGGGTTCTTCGGGGGTGCTTCCGAGCTAGGCCAGGGCCTGGCCATCCCTGCTGAGGGGAAGGTGAGCCAGCCCACACGGAGGACCGGCGGGCAGGAGGAGCCTTGTGGCCACGGGGCCGGCGAGCCCGGGCTGGTCCTTCCTTGGCAGGACGCATGTGGGCAGCTCCGGTTCCTGCTCGGAGCCCGGGGACCCGCGGCCCCCACGGGAGATCGTTTCTTGTGCAGCGGGAGGCCTTGTGCCCTCGGGCTCCGGGCTCCCGGGAGCACAGCTGAGGATGTGCCCATCCTCTGTGCCGCCATCCGCCGTGGGTGCGGGGGTCCTCCCACGCCGTCCCGTCCACATCTCCGTCCTTGTTGTCGGCATAGTCGATGCAGGGAGGGCGGCAGAGGGGGCCGTGGGTGAAGAGCCCGGCGTGGGAAGTGGGGCCCACACTCACGGTGCTGGGGGTTCCTCCTTCCGAGGAAGCCGGGGCAGGACTCCAGGCAGAAGCAGAGGGGGAGCTGGGGCATGGTGGCCGCCCGGTCCCTCACCGGCTGAGCGAGGTCGTGGATACCCCCAGGCCCCTCTGGTCCTTGTTTTGGACCTCAGTCCACAGAGGGTAGCCGCTCTCTCAAACAGGATGGAATGTCTTGTGCAAAGACAGCAAACAGCATATTTGACTGTAGTTCATGAAACCAGCTGTGGTCGGCCTACAGCAATAGCCCCGTAGAAGGCGTGAGCAGCACCGTCTCTCTTTTCTTTTAGGAAGGAATCTGAGGGGGTGTGGTTGGGTCCCAGCCTCGGGTCCCTCCACTCCACGGGTCATGGGCTTGCAGCCAGCACCCTGCTCAGCTCCCCGATGACTTATGGGCACTTATAGGAGCCAGGGTTGTGGTGGGCTTCGGTTTCCGAGCTGGAGATCCTGTTAGGAACATCAGTTACTTCAGCACAGGAAACTCCCATCACGCTTGAAGTACATCTGTGGACGACAGAGAAGACCTTTTTTCTTAAAACTGCATTTTATTAGTTTAAAAGAATAAGTATATTTTATGTTTTAAAACAAACTTAGTAACTTGCATCCCCTTAAAAAATAGGATCTGATGGATCCTTCTCCTGTTCACTGTCCTTACCCCCAAGGTGACACTGTCCCCGTCCTCGCCTTTGCAGTGGATGCTGAAATTTGGCATGTGGAGTTCAGACTGCAAGCAGGCGCTTGCGTTTCGGGGTTCAGCTTGAGAGCTCTACACATCATCACTGATGACTGCCATAAAGAAATTGGTTACTGGGATCCCTGGGCGGCTTGAATGGTTAAGGGTCCGAGTCTTGGTTTTGGCTTAGTTTGTGACCTCAGGATCATGAGATCGAGCCTCATGTCGGGATCCGCGATCAGTGGGGGAGCCTGCTTGACAGTCTGTCCCTCTCCCTCTGCCCCACCTTACAACACTCACACTCTCTCCAAAAAAGAAAAGAAAAGGAATCTGTTCGAGTGGGCTTCCATTTACCAGACCTTCATTCTGTGCGAGGCACTGAGGAAAATGCTGATGGATGCTCTCGTGACTTTTCCGGCAACCTAGAAGATGATATGTATCATTGTCCCCATTTTACTTCCGAGAAACCAAGGCCCCAGAGGTTCCGGTGACACCCAGGTTCCAAGGTGGGAAGTGGCCAGGCCCAGATGTGGACCCCTCCACACCCACTTCCCTGGCCCTGGAGGGAGAGCCGGTCTGTGCTCACATCTCTTCTCAGGGCTGACGGTTCAGCCAGGGTGTGATTTGGGAACAGTGCTCCTGAGCTGTGGCAAGATCAACACATTCACTTGGGCAGGTGTTTACTGAGCCTGGTGCTCTGGTGGGATAGCTCCCAGTGCTGAACAGTGTCAGGTCTGGCAGGGTGAGTGGACAGATAGGCTGTCACGTGAGTGATCTCCTGGGGTAGGGAGACACTCTTTGACTTGCCAGAGCTGGAGACTTACTGGGGCTTCCAAGAGCGAGTCTGGCCTAAGCCACATGGGCAGCCACTACATGTGAAACAGAGATGGGGCTCTTGACATTCCAGGTGGTCTCTGCCCACTACGTGGGGGCTGCCGAGCCGCAGGTGGACCTCCTGAGCTGCTGTGCTGTCCTCCCGGGGTGTCTGGCCCCCACTCAGGGCTTGCCTGTGTGGTGCTGGGGTCACGGGGCTGAGTTGGCTCCACAGCCTGTTCTGCAGGTGAGCCGCCCGCCCCCGCACCCGGAGCTTCGTGTAGCAGGAGAAGCGCGTTCTCAGAAAGCAGCCTGTCCCACAGTCTGAATCGGAGCGTGTCCTCACACTGCACAAGCCCGTTCTTCCTATAACAGAAGGACCCCAGGGAGCGCCGAGAGACCTGTGCCCAGGTCTTGCGTTCAAGAATTTGGAGCCCCATGTCCCCGTGCCCTGCAGCTTCCTTGTGTGACCAAGCTCTGAACACTTCACCCCCTCTGGCCTTGCTGCTGTTCACAATGAATGTGACAGCCAGCTGCCCAGAGCGTTGGCCCAATGGTTCTGGGTCTGGAGCCTGGGGCCGGGGCCCAGAGGTCTCACGTTGGGGTTCTGGCGTCTCATGTTGGTGTCTGGGGTCAGGAATCAGGGGTTGGGACCCTGGGGTCGGGGTCTGGGATCAAGAGTTGGGTGTTAGGTGTCTGGTGTTGGGGGTCAGGGGTCAGGAATCAGGAGTCTGGCCTCTATTCTTGACCTAGATGCCGGGGTTCATTTGACGTAGTCTTCCAGCTCCCTCTTCCTCTGCATTGTTCCGTGTTTACATCTCATTTTGTCTTCTTTTCCCCTCATTTTGACATACCCTGGATTGCCTTGTTAGATTTTTTAGACTGGTAAAGGTTTAGAACCTGAAAGATTCACCTGATTATTTTCTTTTTGATATAAATTTTCTTTTAGAGCAGATTTTTTTCCCCTTGGACTTTGCCTCTTCATGTGCTCCTTTCATAAGTTTACTGTGGGTGTAGAATTTTTACATTTTGTTTGAGTGTAACTGAAAAATCCCATCCTGATGTGAATAAGCCCATACTTTTGGGCACTTTTCAAGAGCTCACAATAAGAGCTCTTTCTTCAGATGAAGACTTACAGTTTAAAAGATGACCTCAATATGAAAAGAGTGATTTAAAAATCTTTCAATGCCTTTTTTTTTTTTTTTTTAATTCTCGAAAACCAGGATAAATCCTCGGACAGAATTCTTCGATGGGAAAATTACCATCTAATTTGGCAACAGGAAGAAAGTCCCACACTGACGAAGCCTCAGAGGGAGCCAGGTCTCCTTTCTAACTCCCCAGGGGTCTGCCTCCAGGCTCCTGGGGTGGCCGTGACCTCTTCCGTCTATCTGTGCCCATCGGAGCCCCACCTTCCTCTGCAGTGCGTGCTGGAGAGCGGTGCCACCAGGAGATGTAGTTCAGACAGGGGGTCCGGTCAGGGAGGGGGCGTGACGGGAATTCTGTTTTGCCCGCTTTGAGTTTGAGGAGACTGCGGACCTCCAGCGAGCGGTCTGCGTGGACAGAGAGGATGTGAGGTATATCCGCACCGGTGGGTGCTGCTGTCCGAGAGGTGATGAGGTCACGAGGTGGGCAAGGTCGCGGGGGATATAGACCCCATGTTCTCCCCGTGGGTCGTCCTCTGCTGCCATCATCAGCTCAGCCGCCTCCGTTCAGTCACCCCTGTGTTGCTCATATGTTCTCTCGCTCCAGACCTGTGGGGCTCCAGGCCGGATACCTGCCCCAAGGCGGTTCAGACCCTGTCCTTGCTCCCCAGGCGGCCATGTGGAGGGGCTGAGGTTAGGCCCTCGTACCCTAACCCAAATCCCACCCACAGTGCAGGGAGAGGCCACTGCACAGGGACACACAGAAGCTTCTTGGAGGAGGAACCAGCTGTGCATGGATGAGGGGAAGCCATTGCAGGGGAGGGGAGGACAGGAGAGCGAGTCACGTCAAGACTGGGGTTCGAGCACTACATGGCACATCCCAGCTGTGTCCCCAGGTTTCCTCCCTCTCTGTCACTCAGCTGGCAAGCCACGGAGCTGGTGACCTGCCCTTCGGCTTCTGCTCTCTATGTGACAGCACTGTTAGAAAACAGAGGAGGCGGGGCTCTCGAGTTCAGAGTGCCTGCAGACCCCCCGGGGGGCTTGTTCAAAAGAGAGGTTTCTACTCACACCCCTCCTCACTGCTCAGGGCTGTGCCGGGATCTGGAGTCGCACCTAGGTGAATCTGATGCCAGGGTCCCCGTTCTTGCTATTGGTTACTATGGTGATAAGATGGGGTTACAATGGCCCGGTTGCCTGGTAGAGGTGGGGTGGGGGTCAGCAGGGCTCTGCCTGGGCCCCACGTCTATTCCCTCAGGAGCCAGAGTCCGAAAGGCTCAGAGTATGTGTGTCCAAGTCTCAGCCTGTCTGTGCCCCAGCACAGCGAAGACTCAACTTCTTATTCTTGTTTGTCCCCCAGCAATGTTTTCAGCCTGATTCCTGGATGGGGGCAAAGAAGAGCATCTCAAAGGTAACGGCAGAGTCTTTGGAGTCAGGGTGGTTCCTTCTAGAAAGATCTAGAACCCAAGTAGAAATACATGTATGTATCCAACTCCAGGTAATTATAGCCAAAGAGATCCTCGGTTCCCAGGGTGACTCCGAGCTCCTCCCTCTTGTGTTTTCTCGAATCTTGACAAAGGACAAGGCAGAGCTCTGACCTCTGTTGGAGTGGATGTGGTCAAAGAGTTAACACGCGGCCCAGCGGGCTGCACGGGGATCCTGGAGGGATGGCACGCATGCTGGTTCCGGCCTCCCTTCAGCTGCTTCAGTGGGGCCAACTGGGGATGGGGAACCCTCTGACCCCACACGGGCGCAGGCAAGGGAAGCCCCGCTGTCCTCTCAGAGCTAATTTCTTCTGGCTGGCTGCCAGCAGGTGAGGCGAGCGCCCCCAGCCAGCACCGCGAGTGAGCCGGCAGGGCTGGGCCCGAGAGCCAAGTCCCGACCCCAGCTCTCCTCCCTCTGTCCTACTGGTTGGATGGACAGGTGGCTCTTGGGGCCGAGCTGCCATGACTGCTCTCTGCAGCAGAGGCGAGGTCCCCCAACTGCAGGGCCAAGGGAGAGCCCACCGCTGAGGTGATGATAGCTTTCTGTCCCTCCTCTCCACTCACTGAGATGGGCCTTCCTTGGCCTTCCAGACGGAGGACGGCTTCCCCACACCTTCTCCGGGAGCCTGCCTCCCCGCCGCCCTTCACAGGGCCTGGCTGGGGTCAGCAGGGATGGGGGCAGGGACATACTCCTCCCCTTCACCTGGGGCGCCTCCCCTTGAGGAACTGTGTTAGCGGTCGCTACTATTCATGAAGTAAGTGACTCAGAGGGCACCTTTCCTCTCTTCAGCCAAGATGACCACCCTGTGGTCCCACAGCAGAAGTTTGAGGCAAAGCTGTCCAGGTGAGGGGCGGGGAGCTGGGATTGCAGGTTTGGGAGGGCCTGGGGGATGTTGCCGGGCTGCTGGATATTCCAGGGCACCCCTGGGCACCCCAGCTTCTGCCCTCTGGTCTCCGTACCTCCTCCCTGCAGGGAGGGGCTCTCCCCAGGCTGCTGTCCCCCTCTGGTGGGAAGGCCCCTTGGGTGGAGCTGTGCCCCAGCTCCCACACATGGCCAGCGTGTCCAGGGTCCCTCTGTCCTGTGGCAGACTCCTGCTCTACTTGCCTGGCCACACGGCCAAAGCTTTGTCTTACATGGGGAGCTTTTCTCCGCAGGGGCCACGCGTGGGGACCCCTGGAGGAGTCCTGCCTGTCTGGCTCAGCAGCATTTCTCCCAGGACCTGGCCTTGGACTCTGAACACTGTTTTCCCTCAGCGAAAGTGACTGCCACCGAGACACCTGCAGAGTCCCTGAGGTACCCAGGTACCCAGGTACGGGGGACACTTCTTTCGCCTGTTTCTGTGCCTCTTTCCAAGCAAGGGAACAGGTGCCTCCCTCCTCCCCTTCCTCGTCCCTCTGCCCCTCCCAAGGCTGGTTCACAGGGAAGGAAGGACAGGGACCCTGGGATAGGAGGAGAATGAGGGTCAAAGAAAAACAGGGGAAGACGTTCGATGGTGGGAGTCACAGAAGTCTCTTCTTGACCTCATGCTTTGTGGCCGCCCCAGCTCAGGTGTGGCATCTGTGGGGGACTCAGCTGAGGGGAAAACTGGACGGTGTGGTCATCGTGGTCTGGGGGACAAAGGAGGCTGCCGGTGGGTGGGTGGGGTAAGGCGATGAGGTAGATGCCAGCACAGTGTAGGGGTGGATGGGGTGGGAGTGGGCCAGCCCTCATCCTCCCAGCCCGCAGATAAAAGCAGGACCCAGGACTCAGTCACAGTGAGATGGGCCCATGTGAGAACTGAGAGCGCACAGGGAGAGAAGGAGGAGATGTGGGCGTCTAGAACCTCAGCAGTCCTCACAGACCACGAGGTGACCCCTTCCTTTGCTGGGGCTTAGCCTCATCAGTGTATCACTGGGAAGCCTGCAGCATCCTTATGGCTGGGTGGGCAGGCGCCATGGAGGTGTGGGTGTGAACAAGGGCAGATGGAGGAGGGGAGGAAGGGAGGAGGGAGAGAGGGAAGAAGGGAGGAGGAAGGGGGTAAGAGGAAGAAGGGCAGATTGGAAGGAAGGGGGTAGGAAGGGAGGCATAAAGGGGGGAGGGAAGGAGGGAGGCAGGACTGCAGGAGGCAGGTGAGGGCCTGTGGCTGAATGCTGGCTCCCAGCAGAGCTTGCCAGCTGGACAGGGAGGACAGCACCTTGCAGCTGTGCTGAAGAGGAGCGCATGCCCCGGGGAACCCAGGAAGCCCTCCTGTGGGGCCAGGGGCGCATGTCACCAGGTGTCGCTCTTTTCCAGGTTGAGGTGCTCTTGGGGTGCAGGGAGTCAGGGGTGGCTTGGGATGCAGGTGAACTCAGTGGGACTTGCAGGGGCCGCTAGGCACATCCCTGCTGGAATTAGCGGCCCCACACCTGAGAGTCACCTGACCCAGAGCTCAGGGCGTGGGACTTTGAGGGTCGGGCAGCCTCCACTGACCGCCCACAGGGGCCAGCCACTGGGCTGGGAGCTGAGCACCCCAGTCCCTCAGCAGCTGCTCTGTCGCCCTGACCCTGTCCCAGACACGCCACCCGAGGCTTCGTGTCCTAGTTGGCCGCAGCGGGTTTACCAGGGGGCCGAGCTGGATCTGAGCCCTCCAGGACTTCAAGGGTGACTGGTTTGCTCTGCAAACCTGCTTGTGTCTCACGAAGCATATCTTCACCTTCACGTGCCGCCGCTCAGGCAGCTTTGCCCTCTGACGCTGGCGGACCGTCCTTGTTCCTTTGGTGGGCAGCCTGCTCTCCTGCCCGGGTGCTCTGCCCGGATCGGGCTGCTTCACAGAGGCCCACGCAGCACAGAGGCCCACGCAGCACTGTGACAAACAACACCGCGGCACGAGAATTCTAACCATGCAGCCAAGTTGCGGAAGTGTCCCGGGAACGTGTGCATGTCGGCCACCGACATCCCCCCCGATGTTCTTTCCTCTCTCTCCCTCATTCTCCCTAGTGTTACTGGCATATAACGGACAGGTCACTTCGTGTACGTGTAGAGGGAACAACACAGTGATTTGATGGACATGGGTACAGCACGTTAGCTGCCGTCGCCACTGTATGTCTCGTTCCCAGAACTTACCGTCTTCCGTCTGGAAGATGCTACCATGCAGCCCCTCCACCACATCCCAGTCCTGCCATCCTGCCTCTGGTTAGCTGCTCATCTGTTCTCTGTTGCCATGGGTCAGGTTGTCTTAGGTTCCACGTGCGGGTGTGATCGTACCATGTTCCTCTGTCTCTGTCTGACCCACGCCATAGAGCCTAGTGGCCTCAGGTTTCAAGTGTGTTCTACAAACGGCAGGGCTGCTCTCTTTTTCGTGATGGAGTGACGCATGTCTCACGCCTTGTGTGTCCAGTCAGCTGCGGATGGATGCTTCGGTCGTTTCAGTGTCTTGGCTCTTGTAAACAACACTGCAGCGCACGTGGGAGAGATGTCGTCGCTTCGAGATATGGCATTAATCTTCTGTCCCGTGCTTGGGAGTGGGGTTACTGAAGTCCCCAATCAATATGGTATTGCTGCTTATTTCTTTTTGAGTTTTGTGAGTATTTGCTTTATGGGTTTGGGCGTGCCGATGTTGGGTGCATAAGTGTTTACAGTTGTCATTTCTTCTTCAGGGATGGAGCGCTTATTGTCATATAACATTCTTTGTCTTGTTTGATCATTTTTAGTTCAAATCCCACGTTGATGTCAGTATAACTATCCCCCTGTTTTGGGGCCACTGTTTGCTTGAAATTCCTTTCACTTTTTCTTTGCTCTTGCTCTGTGTCTCTAAAGCTAGAGTGAGTCTCTCCCAGAGAGACTCCCAGAATATCATTGGATCTTTTGGAAAAAAGCAATGTATCCTTTCACCACTCAGTGTCTCTCAATTGCAGAATCCTCTTACATTTAAAAACCTTTAATTATTGAGAGGGAAGGACTTACTTTCTCCGGTTTGCTCAGTGTTTTCTCCTTGTGGACCTTTGTTGCTCACCTCTCTTTAGCTTTGACGCCTTTATCATAATCTTTTGTGGGTCTGTGACCGGCGTTGCTGCTGCGGTTGTCGGGTTACATAAAATATCTTCTCCTAATAACCAGCTGATAACGACCTGACTTCAATAGCCTCCATAAGGTCTCTTTTTCATCCTCTCTCCCTCGATGTTCCATGATTGATGCTCCAATTTGTGCACGTTTAAATATTGTGTTTTCATGAACAAATTATTGTGGTTATGATTCGTTTTTATGTTTGTTTTTTAACTTTCGAGCTAGGGCTGCAAGTGCCGTATGCACTGCCGTGACACTCGTGCGTCTGACTTTGACTGAAGCTCACTGTAACCAGCGAGTCGTCTACATGCATCAGTGCACTCACAGGAGGTCATGGAACCCGTTTCTTTCTGCTGGAAGAGTGGGATGCCCTGGGACATTTCTTGTAAGGCATGCCCGGGGCTGACGGACCCCCAGCTTTTGTTTGGGAAAGGCTTTATCTCTCTTTTTCTGAAAAGCGGCTTTGCTGGGGTAGGGTTCTTTCAATACTTTTACTTTTGTTTTTGTTTTTTGGAGAAGGAGAGAGCATAGGAGTGGAAAGGTGGGGCAGAGGGAGAGAATCTTAAGCAGGCTCCTGATGAAGGGCTTGATCCCACAACCCTGAGATCACGACCTGAGTTGAATTCAAGAGTCAGACACCCAACCGACTAAGCCACCCAGGTGCCCCAGTATACTGAATACATCCTCTCACTCTCCCCTGGCCTGCAACGTTTTGTTGAGAAATCTTCCCATAGTCTTAAGAGAGGATTTACCTTATATGTGATGACTTGTTTTTCTCTTGTTACTTTGAACATTTTCTCCTTGACTTTGACTTTTTTAAGTTTATTCATTTTTTTTAGTAATGGCTATACCCGATGTGGGGCTCAAACTCATGACCCCAAGGTCAAGAGTCTCATGGTCTTCCGACTGAGCCAGCCAGGCGCCCTCCTTGTCTTTGACTTTTGGCAATTTAATTCTAATGTATCTCTCTGTAATTCTTTTCAGATTCAGATTATTTGGGGTCCTTTGAGCCTCATGAATCTGGATATCCCTGGCTCATTTGGGAAGTTTTCAGCCATTATTGCTTTAAATGTATTTTCTGTCCCTTTCTTATTCCCTTTCTTCCCTTTTGGGATTCCCATATTGCATACACTATTTCTTTTCATGATTTACCATAAATCTGTAAGCTTCACGATTAACATTTTATTATGCTGGCATGATCGCTCATCTGCCCACCTGTCATCCTTCTGTCCATCTGTCAGTTCTTACTGCTTTTGATATACACGAAGGTAAATCTGGGACATCAGCAGTGATCATCTACTAGAATTCAAGATGTGTTTATGGCTTTCCTTCTTTCCAAGTAAAATGTATACACAAACGTTTGCTGAGTCTTGGCAAATGCATATAGTTGTGTAACCAGAATCTTTTTCTACCCATATGACATTCCCACCACCCCCCATAAAGTTCCCTCGTGCCCCTTGCAAGCCAATGCGTCCCCCTCATTCCTCCTCCACATAAGTGTTTTGACTGTTTTCCCACTCTTTAAGATGATTTTTGCCTACTGGAATTGTAAAGTGCATACTGTTTTGTGTTGTCTTTTATCACTCAGGATCATCACGTGGGGATTTACTGTGATTTTGCATGAATCAGCAGCTCTGTTTTGTTGCTTAGCATTCTATCACGTGGGTGTACTGTAGTTGGGTAACCCATTTTCCTTTTGCCAGACACCCCGTTTCCAGATTTTGGATATTATGAGTAAATACGGATGGTTGGACAGATCTTTTGTGGATGTACATTATATTTTTCCTTGATTGAACATCCAGGAGTGGAATTGCTCAGTCCTAGGTCAAAATCACGTATAGTTTTGTAAAATATTCCCAATATTTTCGTGTATTGGTCATATGATTTTCCATCCTCATCTGCCATATAGGGAGGTTCTGACCACTCCGCATGCGCCACAGAATTTTGTGATGTGAGTCACCTGTAAACATTTATACGTGGGTCTTTGTTCTGACATATGAGTGGATCTCTGGAGTGGAGTCCTGGAAGTGAAATTGGGGAGAGAATAGACACATTTAAAGCTTTGGTATATTGGTGGCTCTCAGTCAGTAGGGCGTTCATCTCTTGATTTTGGATCGGGTCATAATCTAGGGTTGTGGGATCCAGCCCCATATTGGGCTCTGTGCTCAGCAGGGAGTCTGCTCCTCCCACCCCCAAGAACCCTTTCTCAGTAAACAAATAAATAAGGGGTAGAGAAGATGGCAGGGAAGTAGGAGGAGGCGCCCTTTCAACCTGTACCCTAAAGTGAGCTGATTACCTACCAAAGAACTCCTATCACCCATGAAATCAGCCTGAGATCAGAATTATACACGTCTGAATCTCTACAGGAGCAGAAGACACCAGTGGCAGGTAAAGCAGAGTGGGAACATCGGACTGATATCGGAAGATAAACAAAAGGGGGAGGGAGCCACCAGAGGTGACCGATTGGAAAGTAATACCCCAATACAAGAGTGCCCTGCGACTGGGGACCAGCATTAACTTGGAGTCTGGTAGAAAGCACTCAAAAAAAAAGAGCAAAGGATCATGGGGGGTAATAGTGGGAATTGGGGTGATTAGGGACAGGGACATAAGTCCCTGGACCCAGGACAGCCTCCCCTGGCCCAGAACCAGAGAGAGTGCAGTGGAGAAATCAGGTCTTGGTCCCTGAGCCACCAGCACCCGTGAGCTGCCAGTGTGCCCAAGAATGCATGGGGTCCGGCTCCCCTGAGGTGCTGGGAGCCTGGCCAGACAGCAATCCTGAAACGCGCGCCTCCCACACCCTCCCCTGGGAGAGGTGCTCACAGGTGCTAGCCTGGAGCTCTGGCATCCGGAAAAACCAGACATTCCCAGCCCAGGACAGCGGGACAATCTCAGTGTGCGATCTCTGCTTGGAACCTCTCTGGCGGTCTGGAGCTGCCTAGACAGCCGCCGCTGCCCCGGTATTGGGTACAATGAGGAGCTCCTGCATCCCCAGGGACAGTGACTCAGAGCCGACTCTGCCAGCAGCTCTGCAGAACATTCTCTGAGAGGGAGGTCTGGGTGCAGTTTGCTCTCCTCTAAAACTCCAAAAACCATCAAAAGCTGTCAAGGCAAGAGAAAAGAGATGAAAGAACATAAGAACCCCAGAGAAGAAAAGCCTGAAGAAAACAGTTTCCTCAGAGCCCACCCCCTTCAGGGGAGCGGGAGGACCTAACTCAGGGAATATCATTGTCTGAAAACCCACGTGGCAGGCCCCTCCCCCAGAAAACCAACCAGGAAGGAAGGAAAAAAAAAAAAGAAGAAGACTACAACAGAACAATCAACACTACTTGATAAATACAACTTCTATTTTTAACTCTTTGCCAATATTCTGCTTCTTTTTTTTAATACATACAGATAATTTTTTAACCTATTTACCATCACACTGAGATGTCCAGTACATCAAATTCCTTAATAACCTTCTAACCTGAACTTTTTGATACATACACCCGTGTTTTTATTCGCTTTTCTATTCTTTTTTAATTTTAACTTAGTTTAGTCTAGTTTATTCTTTTTTAATTTTTATTTTCTACTATACATATAGAGTTAAACTTCAAGGTAATCCCCTTTCCCCAATCAATGCTACCCCTATAGGCAAACCAGTTTCTAATCCCCCTGGAACTTAGGAAAGATGAGTCCCTTAACAAAACCATCAAGATACATCCAGGAAGAATCAAAATAACCTTCCTTGCCCACACTGAGAATTTAAAACCACTCTCCTAATTTTTCCTTCTGCCAGTGTTTCTGTGAATTTGTGTTTGTCCTGATAGAATATAAATCTTATACTTGGGCTTCTTTCTGATGAGGGTATTCCCTTTTTTTGCTTACATATATATATTTTTTCTCTTCTCATATACATTTATCAGTCTTTTCGTTTGTCTGTTTTTGTTTGTATACCTCATAAATCTTACCTTGGGGCCCATTTGGGCTGAGCCTTCCCTTTTATCTTCCCTTTTTTCCCTGTATCTCTCTTTTTTTTTTTTTTTTCCTTTTTCCTTTTCCTTTTTTTTTCTTCCTTCTTCTCTATTTCTTTTTCTTTTCTTTTTTCTCTTATTTGGGTGGGGTACCCTGATTGCACAGAAGTGTTCCAGGGTGCACCTTGACTGCACCACAGTCGATACATCCAGCTGCATCCTTTCAGTCATCTCTTCCCAAAATGACTAGGAGGATGAATGCCCAACAGAGGAAAAATACAGAGGATGGACCTTCTGCAACAGGGCTAATGGCAATCGACATAGACAATATGTCGGAAAAGGTATTCAGGCTAACAATTATCCAGGCAATAGCTAGGTTGGAGAAAGCCATGGATGACCAAACAGAATTGATTAGGACAGAACTGAAAGCCAACAGGGATGATGTTCACAATGCTCTCAATGAGTTCCAATCTAATCTAAATTCTCTAAAAGTTAGGGTAACTGAGACAGAAGATAGAATTAGTGATCTGGAGGACAAACAGATAGAGAGAAAGGATCAGGAGGAAGCCTGGGACAAACAGCTCAGAAGCCACAAAAACAGAATCAGGGAACTAAATGATGCCATGAAACATTCCAACGTCAGAATTATTGGAATCCCTGAAGGGGAGGAAAAAGAAAGAAGTCTAGGAGATATAGTGGAAGAAGTTGTCTATGAAAATTTTCCCAATCTCACAAATGGAAACAACATTCATGTACTAGAGGCAGAGAGATTTCCCCCCAAGATTTTAGATTCTCGAAAGTCCTCGTGACACCTTATAGTTAAAATGAGGAATTATGTTTCAAGACAGACCCTCTTAAAATTAGGACAAAGAAGCGCCTTACATACAGAGGAAAGCCCATTAGAATAATTTCAGACCTGTCCACAGAGACCTGGCAAGCCAGGATGGGCTGGCAAAATATATTCAGAGTACTAAATGAGAACATGCAGCCAAGAATACTCTATCCAGCAAGATTGATGTTTAAAATGGATGGAGAGATAAAGAGTTTCCAAGACCGGCAAGGCTTAAATGACTATGCAACCACCAAGCCAACAGTGCAGGAAATATTAAGGGGGTCCTATAAAAGAGAAAAAATCCGAAGAATATCATTGAACAGAAATATAGAAACAATCTACAGACAGAAAGACTTCAAAGCTAACACGATGTCAATAAAAACCTATCTCTCAATAATCACTCTCAATGTAAATGGCCTAAATGTGCCCATAAAACAACATGGGGTTGCAGATTGGCTAAAACGACAGGACTCATCCATATGTTGTCTACAAGAGACCCATTTTGAACCTAAGGATACACCCAGACTTAACGTGAAGGGATGGAGAAGCACTTTTCATGCCAGTGGGCCTCAAAAGAAGGCTGGGGTAGCGATTCTCATATCAGATAAATTAGATTTTAAACTAAAGACTGTAGTCAGAGATACAGAAGGACACTACATAATTCTTAAAGGGACTATCCACCAAGATGACCTAACAATTGTAAATATCTATGCCCCCAATATGGGAGCACTGAATTACATAAGAAAACTATTAATCAAGATAAAGAGTCATATTGATATGAATACAGTTATAGTAGGAGACCTTAATACTCCTCTCTCAGTAATACACAGATCATCGAAGCAGAAGATTAATAAAGAAATAAGAGCATTGAATGAAACATTGGACCAGGTGGACCTCATAGTATACAGAACACTCCACCCTAAAACAACAGAATACTCATTCTTCTCAAGTGCACATGGAACCTTCTCCAGAATAGACCACACACTGGGTCACAAAGCAGGACTCAACCAATACCAAAAGACTGACATAATTTCCTGCATATTCTCAGATCACAATGCTTTGAAACTGGAACTCAATCACAGGAAAAGTTCAGAAGGAACTCAAACACCTGGAAGCTAAAGATCACCTTGCTTAAGAATGCTTGGATCAACCAGGTGATCAAAGATGAACTTAAACAATTCATGGAAACCAATGAGAATGAAGACACTTTGGACCTAAACCTATGGGATACAGCAAAGGCTGTTCTAAGGGGGAAATACATAGCCATCCAAGCCTCCCTCAAAAACATTGAAAAATCCAGAATACACCAGCTGTCTCTATACCTTAAAGAACTCAAGAATCAACAACAAATTAAACCAACTCCACAAGCAAGAAGGGAAATAATCAAGATTAGAGCAGAGATCAATGAGGTAGAAACGAGAGATACACTAGAACGTATCAATGAAACTAGAAGCTGGTTTTTTAAAAGAATCAATAAGATCGATAAATCATTGGCCACACTAATCCAAAAGAAAAGAGAGAAAGCCTGAATTAATACAGTTATGAATGAAAAGGGAGAGATCACAACTAACACCAAGGAAATAGAAACAATCATCAGAAATTATTACCAACAGTTATATGCCAATAAACTAAGCAACCTAGATGAAATAGTTGCATTCCCGGAAAACTGTAAATTCCCAAACTTGAACCAGGAAGAAATTGACAACCTGAATAGACCAATATCTAGTAATGAGACTGAAGCAGTGATCAAAACCTCCCAAAAATCAAGAGCCCAGGATCTGACGGATTCCCTGGGAATTCTACCAAATTTTAAAGAAGAAATAACAGCAATTCTTCTAAAGCTGTTCCAAAAAATGGAAGCAGAAGTCAAACTTCCAGACTCTTTTTATGAAGCCAGCATTACCCTGATCCCCAAACCAGGCAAAGACCCTACCAAAAAGGAGAATTTCAGACCCATATCACTGATGAATATGGATGCAAAGATTCTCAACAAGATTCTAGCAAACAGGATCCAGCAACACATTAAAAAGATTATCCACCATGAGCAGGTGGTGGGATTGATCCCTGGGTTACAAGGTTGGTTCAACATTCACATATCAATCAGTGTGATAGAACAAATCAATAAGAGAAGAGAGAAGAACCACATGGTCCTCTCAATTGATGCAGAAAAAGCATTTGACAAAATCCAGCATCTGTTCCTGATGAAAACGCTTCAAAGTATAGGGATAGAGGGAACATTCCTGAACTTCATAAAATCTATCTATGGAAGACCCACAGCAAATAACATCCTCAATGGGAAAAAATTTGCAGCCTTCCCATTGAGATCGGGAACTCGACAAGGATGCCCACTCTCACCACTCTTGTTCAACATAGTATTAGAAGTCCTAGCTACGGCAATCAGAAAACAAAGAGAAATAAAAGGTATCCAAATTGACAGTGAAGAAGTCAAACTCTCTCTCTTCGCAGATGACATGATTCTTTATATGGAAAACCCCACAGACTCCACCCCCAAACTACTAGAACTCATACAGCAATTCAGTAACGTGGCAGGATACAAAGTCAATGGACAGAAATCAGTGGTTTTCTTATACACTAACAATGAAAATACAGAAAGGGAAATTAGAGAATCGATTCCATTTACTATAGCACCAAGAAACATAAGATACCTGGGAATAAACCTAACCAAAGAGGTAAAGGACCTGTACTCGAGGAACTACAGAACACTCATGAAAGACATTGAAGAAGACACAAAAAGATGGAAGACCGTTCCATGCTCTTGGATTGGAAGAATAAACATTGTTAAAATGTCTATAGTGCCTAGAGCAATCTTTACTTTTAATGCCATTCCGATCAAAATTCCATCGGTATTTTTCAAAGAGCTGGAGCAAATAATCCTAAAATTTGTATGGAATCAGAAGAGACCCCGAATTGCTAAGGAAATGTTGAAAAACAAAAACAAACCTGGCGGCATCACGTTACCCGATTTCAAGCTTTACTACAAAGCTGTGATCACCAAGACAGCGTGGTACTGGCCTAAAAACAGACACATTGATCAGTGGAACAGAGTGGAGAGCCCAGATATGGACCCTCAACTCTATGGTCAAATAATCTTTGACAAAACAGGAAAAAATATACAATGGAAAAAAGACAGTCTTCTCAATAAATGGTGCTGGGAAAACTGGACAGCGATATGTAGATGAATGAAACTCGACCATTCTCTTACACCGTACACAAAGATAAACTCGAAATGGATAAAAGACCTCAACATGAGACAGGAATCCATCAGAATCCTAGAAGAGAACATAGGAAGTAACCTCTTCGGTGTCAGCCACAGCAACTTCTTTCAAGATATGTCTCCAAAGGCAAAGGAAACAAAAAAAAAAAAAAAATGAACTTTTGGGACTTCATCAAGATCAAAAGCTTCTGCACAGCAAAGGAAATAGTCAACAAAACAAAAAGGCAACCCACGGAATGGGAGAAGATATTTGCAAATGACAGTACAGACAAAAGTTGATATCCAGGATCTATAAAGAACTCCTCAAACTCAACACACACAAAACAGATAATCATATCAAAAAATGGGCAGAAGGGGCACCTGGGTGGCTCAGTGGTTTAGGCCACTGCCTTCGGCTCAGGTCATGATCTCAGGGTCCTGGGATCGAGTCCCACATCAGGCTCTCTGCTCGGCGGGGAGCCTGCTTCCCTCTCACTCTCTCTGCTTGCCTCTCTGCCTACTTGTGATCTCTCTCTGTCAAATAAATAAATAAAATCTTTAAAAAAAATGGGCAGAAGATATGAACAGACGCTTCTCCAATGAAGACATACAAATGGCTATCAGACACATGAAAAAATGTTCATCATCACTAGCCATCAGGAGATTGAAATTAAAACTACATTGAGATACCACCTGACACCAGTTAGAATGCCCAAAATTAGCAAGACGAGAAACAATGTGTGTGGGAGAGGATGTGGAGAAGGGGGAACCCTCTTCCACTGTTGGTGGGAATGCAAGTTAGTGCAGCCACTTTGGAGAACAGTGTGGAGACTCCTGAAGAAATTAAGAATAGAGCTTCCCTATGACCCTGCAATTGCACTGCTGGGTATTTACCCCAAAGATACAGATGTAGTGAAAAGAAGAGCCATCTGTACCCCAATGTTTATAGCAGCAATGGCCACGGTCGCCAAACTGCGGAAAGAACCAAGATTCCCTTCAACGGACGAATGGATAAGGAAGATGTGGTTCATATACATGATGGAGTATTATGCCTCCATCAGAAAGGATGAATACCCAACTTTTGTAGCAACATGGACGGGACTGGAAGTGATTATGCTGAGCGAAATAAGTCAAGCAGAGAGAATCAAGTATCCTATGGTCTCTCTTATTTGTGGAGCATAACAAAGAACACGGTGGACATGGGGAGATGGAGAGGAGAGGGAGTTGAGGGAAACTGGAAGGGGAGATGAACCATGAGATACTATGGACTCTGAAAAACAACCAGAGGATTTTGAAGGGGCAGGGGCCTGGGAGGTTGAGGAACCAGGTGGTGAGTAATAGGGAGGGCACATACTGCATGGAGCACTGGGTGTGGTGCAAAAACAATGAACACTGTTTCGCTGAAAATAAACAACAAAAAAAAAGTAAATAAAAAAATTATACAAGTTATGCCTCAATGAATTGGTTTCGTTCTTCATTTTTGTCATTTCAAGATATTTCTTGTTTCCTATCTATTTCAGTCTTAATCTTATTTTCTCTTATTCCCTGCAACAGTACAACTTTAATCAATACTGTAGAGAATACACACATCACTTCCAGATCCTCTCAGTGAAATCTCATCCATGTCCCGCCCCAATACCAAAGTTGCCCTATGTGGTTTTGCTTACAAAGGTCAACCTCCTCTTTATTTTCTCCCCTGTAAATTGCTTTGTAAATGTATATATTCAGTTTATTCCTTCATCATAATGAGAAAAGTCCTCGAAATAATGTAACTTATACATAATTTGCATATTACCATTTTGAATTGATCTTAATATCATTTCATAAGCATTATTAATATTACAGGTATTCTTTTTCCTAGGTTTCCAATGTTCCTATTCAATTGCACATAAGACTTGAAAAACCTCTCACTTTATTGATTCACAAATTTACAGAATAAAGTGATTTTTCACATATAGGATCATTATCATAAAGATTAGAAGTGGATTCCATGTGATGAGAAGTAATTTAGTTAAAACTATATATGATCCATTGGCAAATCTAGAAGTGTGTTCTCTAGATACCAGACAATGTAGAATTTTATTCAGAAGCAAACGAATCTCAAAAAAAGTTCATTCAGAGCACTAAATAAGTCTGG
The DNA here is from genome assembly GCF_922984935.1 of Meles meles. Classification (NCBI taxonomy): domain Eukaryota; kingdom Metazoa; phylum Chordata; class Mammalia; order Carnivora; family Mustelidae; genus Meles; species Meles meles. The sequence goes on along the minus strand of NW_025721273.1, from coordinate 63,603 downwards.
TCACTATTTTGTCTGATTATTGCATAGTTGCAACAAGAATGCACATTTAACAGAAATTTTTATCATTTTCCTAAAATTTTATAAGAGATCTCAGACTAAACTTTAATAAGCATTTAAATGTAAAAAACAAAAATCACCAATTTTCATATAAATTTGGGTTGCTTCTTCTCTTTTCAAGAACTCTGTCATACTTTTTTGTGAACTTTACCAAAATAAACTTGTTTACACACTTATAGGGGAAAAGTTCTCTAAAAGACCTAGCAGACATTTTCCCACAGGTCTACAATGAACCTATTGGCTGCACAAAGCCTACCTTGGGTCTTTGAAAAATTGTTCATACTTGTATCTGCATGCCCATAGATAATAATTATTTTTGCATTGCTATCCATTATCTAGATTTTATGGTATTATGAAATGACTTCCCTAGAATGTATCAGGTTGCCAAGAGGACAATCCTCTCGAGTCCAGGCAAGCATGGTTCCCTACAGTATCTCTGCAATGAGTCATACATGAAATTTTTCATGCCTACTAATGTTTCCACAACAGTTTCTATTAAAGAGGACAAAAAAATTACAGAGTTCAGAATGCTTTCATGACTTAGGAATTAAGGCTCATTTAAACTAGTTAACCAATGTGTATTTTTTGTTTTTTTAGATGGTTATAAAGCTTGTGATCCTAAGGATTTTATTGTACACAGATCTAAAATGTATAGTATTCATATGTGCATATATCCGTGTGTTTCTGTATATACATCTTTATGAAATATCACATCAGAGAATGAGTACTAATAAATAGGTAAGTAGGTAAAGAGATATGGAGAGATATCTGATTTATCAGTATATACTTTGTCTTTAGATTCAGACTGAAGAGAAGTTTATTTTGCTTTACTGTAAAACATGCTGCAGATTTTAGGAGCTAATGTTAGATCTAATGCTAGCTGTCACTATAAATGTAAACTTGGATTAATGAATTCAACTCTTTGAGATTTTGACTCATCAGGAGAGCAGATCAGAATCATGAGATATGATCTCACACTTCTTGGAATGATTGTTATCAATAATGGAATACAATGGTATCTGTTGGAGAGAATGGGGAGAAAAAACAACACTTGATGGGAATATAAATTAGTATAGCCATTATGGAAAATAGTAAAGTTTTTCAAACATTTAAAAGTAAAACTATCATAAGTTCCAACATCCCCACTTCTGGATGTCTACAGAAAGGAAATAAAATGATATGAAATAAAATTTGAAGCTATACTTTACTCTTGTAATCATTATTGCAGTGTGACTCACAATAGATAAAATGTGGAAATTAATTTTTTAAAAATATTTTATATATTTATTTGACAGAGAGAGATCACAAGCAGGCAGAGAGGCAGGCAGAGAGAGAGGAGGAAGCAGGCTCCCTGCCAAGCAGAGAGCCCGATGTGGGACTCGATCCCAGGACCCTGAGATCATGACCTGAGCCGAAGGCAGTGGCTTAACCCACTGAGCCACCCAGGCGCCCTGTGGAAATTAATTTGACATATTCATTGACGAATGGAAAAATGAAATAAAAGTAACATGGATGAACCTGGAGGGCATTGAGAGAAGTGAAATAAGCCAGACATAGAAAGACAAACACTTTATAATTACAATTGTAAATGGAATCTAGTAGTAAATCTTTAGAAGAGTAGAATGGCAATTGTCAGTGACTAAAGGCAGGGAAAATTGGGAAGATGTGGGTCAAATGCTAAGTTTCCAGTATACATGTTGAATAAGTTATATTTACAGCAATTTATATATAGTTAACAACACGGTATATTGGAAATTTCCTGTTACTGGAGATCTCACCAGTTTGTAGTATTTTTACACACACACACACACACACACAACATACAAAAGCTAAGTGAATTGGTGGGTATGCACTTTGTAGTGATTATTGGAAAGTGTAATTCTTAAATGAAACCGTGTACCATATATATATATATATATATATATATATATATATATATATATATATTGTCAATTATAACTAAATCTGAATAAAAAGCAAAAAAAAAATGACAAGACTAAATGGGATAGTTTATGCTGGATGTGTCGAATCTGAGTGGCATGAGTGACCCATGCACAGATGCTGTGATATTTTTTTTTACCATCTTCACCATTGCCACTAAAATCAGCATAGTAACCATCATACATTTTTATCCATACACATGTCATCCTTGCATTTCTCAGGGACTTTGTTCCCGAAAAGTCTCAATACACTCTTTGGTTTTAACAAAGTATCCAACTTTGCTCTATTAATATTGCTGTCACTATGACTGCACTGGAAAATTAGTGACAGGCAAAGAAAATTATATTTCATTTTCTTATTTTTACTTATTTTTTAAATTAACTTTTTAAAAAAATATATATTGTATTTGTTTCAGAGAAAGCACAAAGGGAGCAGGAGAGGGGTAATCAGGCACCACACCAACCAGGAAGCCAGATGCAGGGTTCACTATCAGGACCCTGGGATCATGAGCTGAGCCTAAGGCAGAAGTTTAACCAATTTAGCCACCCAGGAGCCCCAGAGTCATTTTTTTAAAAATACTATACCTAAATACAGAAAGTAGTACAACTAGGTAAATTTTCTGTTAAATCATCCTATCACTTTGGGCACACCCATCTCCTTCATATATAGGCATGTCCATAGATTGACAAAGAAAGTTTATATTTTAGAACAAAGATGTAATGTAGGCAAATAAAAATTAATAATGATTCAAAATTTATAAACAAAAGAGAACCATGGCAGAGGAAGGTGTTTAAGGTCGCTTGGACCTGTTGGAATGGGGTAAGGGAGTGTTTTAGGATGGGATCCGTGGGGAAGGAGGGGGAAACAAATTTGTCGCTTAAAAAAAAAAAAAAGTCCTTGAAATCAATCCCTGATTGTAGACAAGTTCTCCAAAACCAGTGTCTGGCACCCCTGCAACAAACTTGAGAAAGTTCCTGGATTATCTCAACAATTGGGCCCTTTTCCTTGCTGCCTCCACCAGGGGGCTTCTGGACTGCACTTGGCTGGGCCTCCTCTGTGGGGACTGTGCAGGCTGCCCAGGATTACCTGACTCTCCCCGCCTTTTGGGGCTGGGCCTCCTGTGGGTCGCCCCTGCGCCCCTCTTTCTGTGCAGCCCACTCCATGCCCAGCACCAACGCCAGCTCCCCCAGGCCAGGCCCATCTCTGAAGCAGATGGAGCAGCGCCTCTGGAGGTCAGGTCCACACCGTTCCCTCCCAGACCTGCTGCCACCTGCTTCCAGAGGCAGTGCCCATCCCTGTGGAGGCTGGAGCGGTGCCCCTGGAGGTCCTCAGAGGCTCTGGCCTCACCGGTGGTTTTCCCCCCACCCGCTGCTTTTCCGCAGTCTCTCTGCTCTGCCTGGAGGAGAAGCTGCTCCCTTGGAAAGACTCCTGGAAGGAAAAGCGCTCCTTCCAATTTCTCGGGGTCTTACTGCTGGGGCCATTCCACAGCCTTCTGGGGAGACTTCGAGGAGGCGGCTCAGGTGGCCTCCGCATCAGCGGCACAACCTAGCCCGTCTTGCTGGCCTCACCCTGGGGCATCACAATGCCTTCTTGTGATGTCACCACCATGCCCTGGTGAATCACCCAGGCACTCACAAATTGGTCTCATTCAGGTGGCCAGTCACCACGTAGCTCAGCTGGCCAATGACCAAGGGCTTTTTCAGTGACCCTTCTGACATCATCGAATGGAAAACAGGTTAACTTATTTCAGGATGAAAAATTCATCTTTGGGATGTATTTATAGTGAAGTTCATGGTGAGGCTGAAAGACTCAACCAGTGTAAAGCTAAATGTATCACTCAGCATCACCATTCCCTGAAATGCTATCGCCAGTATTCATGAAGACACGGACCATTAAACCCCATGAACTGTCACATTTCATGGGTAAGTTCATAATATGACATTCAAGTAAATGCTACTTTCCACTCCTCCATTAAAGCTTAAATATAAATGTAGAAAATGGTAGCTATTATGTTTGCTACGTCTTCCCAAAATAAGCTTAAACCAAGAAAGGATGATGCTGTGTCCCAAGTCATTATCTTTTGCCAAAACAATATTCAGCTCTCATAGACGGGGGAGAACAAAATCCAGCCTGTCAGCAGGTTCACTGTCTTCATGTCTAGCTTCCAACACAAAGCAGTGGGAGGAGGACTTAAGTTTGTCTCCTCCCTCAAATACAAGTAAATATTTATCAGATCATTCAGAACACACAATAAATGAATCAGAGATCTGAGAAAACAATGCTGCAGGTCTACAAATAGAAAAGGACCCACCATTCGGAAGGGAGGTGGTGTTCAGATTTGAATCTGGTGTTATATAGCTTAGGGGTGGGAACCTGCCTGGGGAAGCTACCACAAAGTCTTCTTAGCAGCAGATCAGAAAATGGTAACATTTAGAAGTCTGCTACTGTGGGGGTGTCCCTGGCTTAAAAATGCTCAGGTAGGGAAGCCAGGTGGAATCCTGAGTGTGACAAGATTGGTCTCAGGATCCCTGGGGTGACATGAAAATGGGTGGTGCTGAGTATGGCAGAGTTCCCAGACTTCAGAAAGTTAAAAACAAACAAACAAACAAACAAAACAAACAAAAACACAAACAAAAACTACCTTACCACCAAGCTTTAGGAGCAGGAAACCTGCCTGAGAACAGAGTGTCTAGATGCCAGTTTTCTGCTCTGTGTTGACATCAACTGCTTGCTACTGCATGGTTGTACGATTATTTTCCAGGGATAGGGAGGCAAAAGGCAGAAGCATAGAAGATCCGCTATGAGAGAAACCACACATTTCCATGCTGAACATTTGGATATCGGTGGTGAGAGTGGACAAACCTGGTGTTTTTGTCAGGGAAACATGTAGGGGAAAATCAGTCTTTCTCTGTTGAGGATTATATCTATTGTGGGTCTTTCCTATATGGTCTTTATTATGCTGAGTTACATTCCCTCTCTTTCTACATGGTAGAGAGTTTTTTTTTCAAAGAAGATGCAGTATTTTGTGAAATGCTTTTTCTGCATCTACGGAGAATGTCATATGGTTCTCTCTCTTTTTTTGTGTGTGTCCTTTTTTTAATGTGATGTATCTCATTGATTGACTTGCTGAGGTTGAGTCACTTTTCAGTGCAGGAATAAATCCCTCATGGTCATATTGAATAATCCTTTAAATGTACCATTGGATCCTGTGGGCTAGTATCTTGGTGAGACTATATGCATCCTTGTTCATCAAGGATACTGGTCTGTAATTCTCCTTTTTAGGGGGCATCCTTCTGTGGTTTTGGCCTCAAGGCAATGCTGGTCTCATAGAAGGAGTTTACTGTTTTCCTTTTTTCTATTTTTTTGATACTTTAAGAAATATGTGCATTAATTCTTATTTTATTACTTGGCAGAACCCACCTGGAAAGCCATTTGTCTCTGGATACTTTTTGGGAAATTTTTGGTAACTAATTCAGTTTTTTCCCCTTTTTTGCTGGTTTGGGTCTGTTTAGGTTTTCTGTTTCTTCCTCATTGAATTTTGGTAGATTATGTTTCAAGGACTGTATCCATTTCTTTCAGCTTGCCCAGCTTTTTGGCATGTAATTGCTCAATATTTCCTTATGATTGTTTGCATTTATGGGGTGTTCACTGTGTTTTCTTCTCTCTTGTTTATGCTTTTATTTAGTTGAGTCCTTTCTCTTTTATTTTTGGTGAATCTGATTAGAGGTTTAACAATCTTATTAATTCTTTCAAAGAACCAGTTCATCATTACATTTCTCTGTTCTTTTCTTTAATTTCTGTTTCTTTGCTTTCTGCTCAGATCTTTTTTTTAAGGTTTTATTTATTTATTTGACAGAGATCACAAGTAGGCAGAGAGGCAGGCAGAGAGAGAGGAAGGGAAGCAGACTCCTTGCTGAGCAGAGAACCTGATATAGGGCTCAATCCCAGGACCCTGGGATCATGACCTGAGCTGAAGGGAGAGGTAACGCACTGAGCCATCCAGGCACCCCTCTGCTCTAATTTTTATTATTTCTCATTTCCCACTGGATTTAGGGTTTATGTCCTTTTTATCTCCAGTATCTTTAGGTATAAGATTAGGTTGTGCATTTGATAGTTTTCTTGTCTCTTGAGAGGGGACCTGTATTGCTATATACTTACCTCTTAGAACTGCCATCGCTGCTTCCCAGTGGTTCACAACTGTTGTGTATTCAGTTTCATTTGCTTCCATGAATTTTTTTAAATTATTATCAATATTTTATTTTCATCATATAAACATAAAAAATCAAAATTCGAACCACCAGTGTCCACCACCTAGAGACCATTATTAACACATCCTTGATATTAAGATAACCATATCTATCCATATCTATATTTAATTTATTACATCCCATAAATTTTTATCTCTTTTACATACGACTTTTCTCAGATGTGCCATGAATATTCTACTACGTTGCTAAGGATAAATATGCATCCACATTTTCTTTTATTTGTTTATTTACAGCATAACAGTGTTCATTGTTTTGGCATCACACCCAGTGCTCCATGCAGTACTTGCCCTCCCTATTACCCACCACCTGGTTCCTCAACCTCCCACACCCCCGCCCCTTCAAAACCCTCTGGTTGTTTTTCAGAGTCCATAGTCTCTCATGGTTCATCTCCCCTTCCAGTTTCCCTCAACTCCCTCTCCTCTCCATCTCCCCATGTCCTCCATGTTCTTTGTTATGCTCCACAAATAAGTGAGACCATAGGATACTTGACTCTCTCTGCTTGACTTATTTCGCTCAGCATAATTTCTTCCAGTCCCGTCCATGTTGCTACAAAAGTTGGGTATTCATCCTTTCTGATGGAGGCATAATACTCCATTGTGTATATGGACCACATCTTCCTTATCCATTCATCCGTTGAAGGGCACCTTGGTTCTTTCCACAGTTTGGCGACCGTAGTCATTGCTGCAATAAACATTGGGGTACAGATGGCCCTTCTTTTCACTACATCTGTATCTTTGGGGTAAATACCCAGCAGTGCAATTGCAGGGTCATAGGGAAGCTCTATTCTTAATTTCTTCAGGAGTCTCCACACTGTTCTCCAAAGTGGCTGCACTAACTTGCATTCCCACCAACAGTGTAAGAGGGTTCCCCTTTCTCCACATCCTCTCCAACACACATTGTTTCCTGTCTTGCTAACTTTGGCCATTCTAACTGGTGTGAGGTGGTATCTCAATGTGGTTTTAATTTGAATCTCCCTGATGGCTAGTGATGATGAACATTTTTTCATGTGTCTGATATTTTTAAAGCTCTTCTTTAATTTTCTGGTTGACCCATTCATTCTGAAATAGGATTCCTTTTAACCTCCATGCATTTGTGGTCCTTTTATGTTTTCATACGTTAGATTTCGTTTCAGATCATTGTGGTCTGAAAATATGTATGGCATGATCTCAATCTTTTTCAAAAAGTTGAGGTCTGATATATGATCCAGTATGTAATCTGTTCTGGAAAACTTTCCATGTGCACAGAAGAAGAATGTGATTTCTGTATGCTTTAGGATGAAATGCTCTGACTATATCTGTTAAGTCCAGCTGGTCCAGTGTGTCAAAGCCCTTGTTTCATTGGTTATCTTCTGCTTAGACAATTTGTCCATTGCTATGATTAGGGTGTTAAAGCCCACAACTATTATTGTAGTATTTTCAATGTCCTTAAGGTTTATTATTAATTAATTTATACATTTGACTACTCCTATGTTATGGGCATAAATATTTACATTTGTTAGATCTTCCTGTTGTATATACCCCTTTATAATCATATACTGTCCTTCTTCTCTTATTGTAATCTTTGGCCTAAAATCTATTTTCTCTGGCAAAAGGATGGTTACTTTGACTTTCTTTTGATTCCATTAGTATGATAAATCATTCTCTACACCATCACTTGAAATCTGGAGGTGTCTTTCTCTCTGAAATGAATCTCCTATAGGCAGTGTACTGATGAGTCTTTTTTTTTTTAATTTTTTAATCAATTATGTTATCCTTTGTCTTTTGATTGTAGCATTTTATCCAATTACATTTAGAGAATTATTAAAATATAAATTTAGTGCCATTTTATTACAGGTAAGGTTGCTGTATGTGCGGATTATCTCTGTTCCTTTATGGCTTTTGTTACTTTTGGGATCTCTTTTTGCTCTATGGGTCCCTTTAATATTTCTTGCAGGGCTGGGTTAGTGTTCATGAATTCCTTTATTTATTTATTTATTTGGTCTGAATGACAGCCTAGCTGGATATAGTGTTCTTGGCTATATATTTTTCCAACTTAGCACATTGAATATGCCAGTCTTTTCTGGCCTGCCAGATTTCTGTGGACAGGCCTGCTGCAAGCCTTATGTGCCTACATGTGTAGGTAAGTACATCTTGTCTCAGGTTGATTTTAGGATGTTCTCTTTATCTTTGAAATTTCACTTTGAATTTTCACTCTAGTATGTCATGGTGTTGACTTATTTCTGTTGATTTGGGGGGGAGTTCTCTGTGCCTCTTGTACCTGAATACCTGTTTCCTTTTTTGGTTTAGGTAAGTTCTCAACTATAATTTGTTCAACTAAACCTTCTGCTTCTTTTCTACTCTTCTTCTGAGACTCCTACAATACAGATATTCTTTCACTAGGAGAATGCTGAATTCCCTAAGTGTACCTTCATTATCTAAGAGTTGTCTATCTTTCCTCTGATCAGCTTCATTATTTTCCATAACTTCGTCTTCTGTATCACTAAATTCCTCTTCTATTTCATTCATCCTCATTTATATGGTCTCCACTTGGGACTGCATCTCAGTGATAGCATTTTTAATTTCAGCATGTCTATATTGTAGTCCTTGTATGTCTATAGTGATGGATTTCCTAGTGCCTTCTATTTGTTTTTAAAACATAGCTAGTATCTTTATAATCTTTGCTTTAAATTCTAGTTCAGACTTCTTACTTGTAACTGTATGATTAAATCTGTGGCTATGAGAACCACTTCCTTACTCTTGTGATAAATTTCTCCAACTCATTGTTTTGTTTTTTTTTTTCCAAGATGGCAAAAGAATAAAGAAGAAGAAAACACAAGAAAAAACAACAACCAAAACAAGAAACTAGATATCTTTGTGTCTTCATCTGCTTGTTTAGAGAAACTAGATCCCAACGTGTTAAAAAAATAAGAATTAAAATGTAATAAAAGCAAAAAAATACATAAAATATATAAAAATTAAAATTAAAAAAAATTGTTCTGATTTTATGCTTCACTACTTCTAGTACTTTGCAATAGCATTTCTAGGAGGATTTCCTCCCATCCCCTCTATCATTAGCTGTATCACACCAGATTCAAGTCTCTGCACCTTCTACCTTCCAAAACGAGGTCACTTTCCTACCTGTAGCTCTGCAGCATTTCTTTTCTCAGATCTCTAGTTGATTTATGAGGTTTCAGAATCTAGCTCTATTCAAGAAATGAGAAAAACTTAGAATCCCTACTCCTCTGCCATCCTGACTCCTATTTATCCTTTTCTTGAAGAGAAAGTGTGTTCACTTTGGTTTCTTGTGAGGAAATTTTGAGAATTAATGGAATTAGTGGAATCTCAGAATGCAATTGCTGTAGTAAAACATTGCTTTATAATTGCCTGATATAAATGATTCTATAAGGTGGGGTGCCTGGGTGGCTCAGTGGGTTAAGCTGCTGCCTTCAACTCAGGTCAGGATCTCGGGGTCCTGGGATCAAGTCCTGCATCAGTCTCTCTGCTCAGCAGGCAGCCTGCTTTCCTCTCTCTCTGCCTGATTCTCTGCTTACTGGTAATCTCTCTCTGTCAAATAAATAAAAATAAAATCTTTAAAAAATAAAAAAATAAAAAATGATTCTATAAGGCAAAAATTGTATACTTGATTAAATAGCTTTAACTTGTTTACCAAGTGTTTAACCTATTATATTACATATATCTTCAAAGCAGAACCAAATAACAAATAGTTGCCACAAATACAAATCTGTACCCACAGAACACTTGGGATCTACACTTTCTCTGGGTCCTAGATAAGTATCAGGATAATAATATTTGCTTACCACCACCACATTATCCAAAATTTCAGCAACACAAGTCAGTTACTTGTAAAACAACATATCTGTGTATAGAATTATTTAATAATTATATGTGATTCATTTTAAAGATATAAAGTATGAATCACAAGCCATACCCCTCCAAAAATAATAACAATGCTCCCTCCAAAAATAATAACACATATTCAATAAAATAACATAAAAATTTTAATATATCAGTCCATGGCATACATACATGGACACCTCTAATTAATGCCTACTTTCCATAAAAACTATCATGTACTGAAAAAGAAAGTACTCCTGTGGGATATACAAATAATGTTTGTTTTGTTTTGATTGTTGCTAAGGTGGATGACTTTTACATATTTGTGTTGTCTGGTTGTTGTGCCAAGACTTCCAGTAGTATGTTAACCAACAGCTGTGGGTTGCATCCCTGTGTTGCACTTGACCTTAGAGGAAGCGCCCTCAGTGTTTCCTTTTGAGGATGATATTAATTCTGGGGTTGACATATATGGATTTTATTGAGGTTTGTTCCCTCTAAAATTACTTTATTGAGGCTTTTTCCCATAACTGGATGCTGTCCTTTTTCCAAATATATTGTTTTCATCTAATGAAAGGATCATACAGTTCTTATCCTTTCTTTTATTATGTGGTGTATCAAATTGATTGATTTGTGAATACTTAACAATCATTACAACACAGGAATAAAACCCACTTACTTATGGTAAGTGTTTTAAGGATTTTATTTATTTATTTGATAGAAAGACAGTGAGAAAGATCATGAGTAGCTGAAGAGGCAGATGGAGAGGCAGAAGCAGACTTCCCTGTTAAGCAGGGAGCCTGATGCAGAGCTTGATCTAAGGTCTCTCAGATCACGGTCTTAGTTGAAGGAAGTTGATTAAATAATTGAGCCACCCAGGCACCCCAGGTAATTTTTTAATGTATTGTGGGATTTGGTTTGCTAGTATTATATTGAGAATTTTGCTTCTGTAGTCAGGGAAATTGGTGTGGTTTGTTTATTTATTTATTTATTTATTTATTTATTTATTTATATTATTTTTCTTTTTACTGTAACAGTATTCATTGTTTTTGCACCACACCCAGTGATCCATGCAATACATGCCCTCTCTATTACCCACCACCTGGTTCCCCCACCTACCACCCCCCACCCCTTCAAAACGCTCAGGTTGTTTTTCAGAGTTCATAGTTTCTCATGGTTCATCTCCCCTTCCAATTTCCCTCAACTCCTTTCTCCTCTCCATCTCCCCATGTCCTCCATGTTCTTTGTTATGCTCCACAAATAAGTGAAACCATATGATATTGACTCTCTCTGCTTGACTTATTTCGCTCAGCATAATCTCTTCCAGTCCCATCCATGTTGCTACAAAAGTTGGGTATTCATCCTTTCTGATGGAGGCATAATACTCCCTTGTGTATATGGACCACATCTTCCTTATCCATTCATGCGTCGAAGGGCATCATGGTTCTTTCCACGGTTAGGCGACCGTGGCCATTGCTGCTATAAACATTGGGGTACAGGTGGCCCTTCTTTTCACTACATCTGTATCTTTGGTTAAGTACCCAGCAGTGCAATTGCAGGAAAGCTCTATTTTTAATTTCTTGAAGAATCTCCACACTGTTCTCCAAAGTGACTGCACCAACTTGCTTTCCCACCAACAGTGGAAGAGGGTTCCCCTTTCTACACATCCTCTCCAACAGATGTTGTTTCCTGTCTTGCTAATTTTGGCCATTCTAACTGGTGTGAGGTGGTATCTCAATGTGGTTTTAATTTGAATCTCCCTGATGGCTAGTGATGATGAGCATTTTTTCATGTGTCTGATAGCCATTTGTATGTCTTCATTGGAGAAGTGTCTGTTCAGTATCTTCAAAAAATGGTGCTGGGAAAACTGGACAGCTATATGTAGAAGAATTAAACCCACCATTCTCTTACACCTTACACAAAGATAAACTCGAAATGGATAAAGTCCCTCAATGTGAGATAGGAATCCATCAGAATCCTAGAGGAGAACATAGGCAGTATCCTCTTCGAGATCAGCCACAGCAACTTCTTTCAAGATATGTCTCCAATAGCAAAGGAAACAAAATTGAAAGTAAACTTTTGGGACTTCATCAATATCAAAAGCTTCTGTACAGCAAAGGAAACAGTCAACAAAACAAAGAGGCATCCCATGGAATGGGAGAAGATATTTGCAAATGACAATACAGACAAAAGGTTGATATCCTGATTCTATAAAGAACTTTTCAAACTCAACACACACAAAACAGATAATCATATCAAAAAAAAAAATGGCAGAAGATATGAACAGACACTTCTCCAATGAAGACATACAAATGGCTATAAAACACATGAAAAAATGCTCATCATCACTAGCCATCAGGGAGATTCAAATTTAAACCACATTGAGATATCACCTCACACCAGTTAGAATGGCCAAAATTAGCAAGACAGGAAACAACATCTGTTGGAGAGGATGTGTAGAAAGGGGAACCCTCTTCCACTGTTGGTGGGAAAGCAAGTTGGTGCAGTCACTTTGGAGAACAGTGTGGAGATTCCCAAAGATATTAAGAATAGAGCTTCCCTATGACCCTGCAATTGCACTGCTGGGTATTTACCCCAAAGATACAGATGTAGTGAAAAGAAGAGCCATCTGTACCCCAATGTTTATTGCAGCAATGGCCAGGGTCGCCAAATTGTGGACAGAACAAAGATGCCTTCAATGGATGAATGGTTAAGGAAGATGTGGTTCATATACACAAGGGAGTATTAAGCCTCCATCAGAAAGGCTGAATACACAACTTTTGTAGCAACATGGATGGGACTGGAAGAGATTATGCTGAGTGAAATAAGTCAAGCAGAGAGAGTCAATATCATATGGTTTCACTTATTTGTGGAGCATAACAAAGAACATGGAGGACATGGGGCGATGGAGAGATGAAGGTAGTTGAGGGAATTTGGAAGGGGAGGTGAACCATGAGAGACTATGGACTCTGAAAAACAATCTGAAGGTTTTGATGGGGAAGGGGGTGGGAGGCTGGGGGAGCCAGGTGGTGAATGTTGAGGGCACATATTGCATGGAGCACTGGGTGTGGTGCAAAAACAACGAATACTGTTACACTGAAAAGAAATTAAAAAAAAACATTTTTTTTATTTCCCTCTTTTTTTTTCCATTTTATTTATTTTTTCAGCGTAACAGTATTCATTCTTTTTGCACAACACCCAGTGCTCCATGCAAAACGTGCCCTCCCCATTACCCACCACCTGTTCCCCCAACCTCCCACCCCTGACCCTTCAAAACCCTCAGGTTGTTTTTCAGAGTCCATAGTCTCTTATGGTTCGCCTCCCCTCCCCAATGTCCATAGCCCGCTCCCCCTCTCCCAATCCCACCTCCCCCCAGCAACCCCCAGTTTGTTTTGTGAGATTAAGAGTCATTTATGGTTTGTCTCCCTCCCAATCCCATCTTGTTTCATTTATTCTTCTCCTATCCCCCTACCCCCCCATGTTGCTTCTCCATGTCCTCATATCAGGGAGATCATATGATAGTTGTCTTTCTCCGATTGACTTATTTCACTAAGCATGATACCCTCTAGTTCCATCCACGTCATCGCAAATGGCAAGATTTCATTTCTTTTGATGGCTGCATAGTATTCCATTGTGAATATATACCACATCTTCTTTATCCATTCATCTGTTGATGGACATCTAGGTTCTTTCCATAGTCTGGCTATTGTAGACATTGCTGCTATAAACATTCGGGTACACGTGCCCCTTCGGATCACTATGTTTGTATCTTTAGGGTAAATACCCAGTAGTGCAATTGCTGGTTCATAGGGTAGTTCTATTTTCAACATTTTGAGGAACCTCCATGCTGTTTTCCAGAGTGGTTGGACCAGCTTGCATTCCCACCAACAGTGGAGGAGGGTTCCCCTTTCTCCACATCCTTGCCAGCATCTGTCATTTCCTGACTTGTTAATTTTAGCCATTCTGACTGGTGTGAGGTGATATCTCATTGTGGTTTTGATTTGTATTTCCCTGATGCCGAGTGATGTGGAGCACTTTTTCATGTGTCTGTTGGCCATCTGGATGTCTTCTTTGCAGAAATGTCTGTTCATGTCCTCTGCCCATTTCTTTTTTTTTTTTTTATTTATTTTTTCAGCGTAACAGTATTCATTCTTTTTGCACAACACCCAGTGCTCCATGCAAAACGTGCCCTCCCCATCACCCACCACCTGTTCCCCCAACCTCCCACCCCTGACCCTTCAAAACCCTCAGGTTGTTTTTCAGAGTCCATAGTCTCTTATGGTTCGCCTCCCCTCCCCAATGTCCATAGCCCGCTCCCCCTCTCCCAATCCCACCTCCCCCCAGCAACCCCCAGTTTGTTTTGTGAGATTCTGGTTTCTCTTCAGATCGCATAAATCTTTCGCCTTTTACTAAAAAAAACATTTTATGTTGGAAATTTTCTGTTACTCTTGATCTCACCAGTTGTTGGTATTCTTATACAGACACACACACACTCACACACACACACACACACGAATTGTTTTATATGCACTTTGTAGTGATTATTGTAAAGTGTAAGTATCTTAAATGAAGCTGTGCACCTTAAAATTATAAAAATTTTGTGAATTATACCTAAATCAATCTGAAGAAAAAAAATATGACAAGTCTGATTGGCATAGTTTATATAGATATGTCAAATCTGAGTAAATTAGTGAGCCATCCACAGAAGCTGTGTCATTTTTACCATCTTCACCATTGCCACGGAAATTAACATAGTTACCATCACATATTTTTGTCCATACACATATCATCCTTGGAATTCTCAGGGACATTGTTCTTAAAAAGTTTAAAACACTTATTGATTTTCACAAATCTTCATACTTTGATTTCACAAAGCATCCTACTTTGCTATCACAGATGTAATGACTACTGCAATGGAAAGTTAGTAATAGGCAAAGAGAAGTTTATTTTATATATACCATATATATATAAAATATATATCAATACATATATAAATATATTTATATTTATATATGATTATATATAATATATATATTTAAGTATATTTATATATTAAATTATAAATTATAATTTATATATAATAAGTTATATATAAATTATAAATCATAAATTAATTTATAAATAATAAATTTATAAATAATAATTTTATAAATTTATAATTTATAAATTAAATATATTAAGTATATTTAATACATATATAATACATATATAAATATATACAAATATATTTAAGTATATTTAGTAATTATTATTTAATATAATTAATATAATATAATGTAAATATATTTAAATATATATTTTTATAGTATTTATATATTTTATATTATATATTTTATTTAATTTTAAAATAATTCTATTTTATTTTTAAATTTCATTTTATTTTATTTTTTCAGTGTTCTAAAATTCATTGTTTATGCATCACACCTAGTGCTCCATGCAATAATTGCCCTCCTTAATACCCACCAGCAGGGCCAACCAGCCCCACTTCCCTCCCTTCCAAAATCCTCAGTATCTCAGCGTCCACAGTCTCAAAGTAAGTTACATTTCGAGTGAAGTTATAATGTATGTAAAAAATAATAATACTAATGCAAAAAATTTAAAAAAGGAGAACCAAAGTAGAGGAAGGTGTTTAAGTTTCTTTTAACCTGCTAGAATGGTGGTAACAGAATAATTTGAGATGGGATCTGTGGGGAAGGAGGGGGAACCAAATTTGCTCTTAAAAAAGAAAATCAATAAAATAAAATAAAATAAAATAAGACATCTTTACAATCAATCGCTGGTGGTAGACAAGTTCTGCAAAACCAGTACCTGGCACCCCTGCAATGAACAAACATGGAGAATAGCTATTGGATTATTTCAACAATCTGGTCCTTTACCTCTGCTGCCTCCCCTGGGGACGCTTCTGGACTGTGCTAAGCTGGGCCTCCTTGCTGGGGCTGTGTAGCTCACCAGACTGACCCTGTCCCCCTATTCCTGGGGTTGGGCCTCCTGCTGTTTGCACCCCTAGCCCCTTCCTCCCCTGCCATCACTCCTGCCCTGCTGCCCCCTACACACTGGGCACACTGTGTGCTCCCCAGGGGCCTTGGATGATTCTGGGACTGTGCGGGGCTGGAGTGGTGCTCCTGAAGGTGTAATAGAATTCACATCTTCATTTCTCTTTCTCCATTCACATGGTTAGTGTATAGAAAAGCAAGTGATTTCTGTGCTTTGATTTTGGAATCCTGCATGTTGCTGAATTGCTGTGTGAGTGCAGGTAATTTATGGGTGGAGTGTTTTGGGTTTTCCACACAAAGTATATTGTCATATGCAAAGAGAGACAATTTGACCTCTTCTATTTTGAAGGGCTTGGACCCCTTTTATTTGTTATTGTTGTCCAAATGCTGAGGCTAGGACTTCTAATGCTATGTTCAATAAAGTTGGAAAGAATGGGCATCTCTGTCATGTCCTTGACCTGAAGATAAACGCTGTCAGTTTTTCTCCATGAAGAATGATATTTGCTGTGGGCTCTTCATAGATGGTTTCCATAACATGAGATATGTTCCCTCTATCCCTATATATCCTGAGGAGTTTTAATCATGAGAGGATGTTGTATTTTGCCAAATGCTTTTTCTGCATCAAATGAGAGGATGACATGGTCCTTGTCTTTTTGTTTGTTTGTTTGTTTATATGACCTATCACAGCAATTGATTTGTGAATGTTGAACCACCCTTCCATCCCAGGAATAAACATCAATTGGTGGTGGTGAATAACCCTTTTAATGTACCGTGGAATCCTACTGGCTCGTATCTTGTTGAATATTTTGGTATTCATGTTCACCAGGCTTATTCATCTGTTCTTCTCCTTTTTCATGGGGTCTTTCTTTGTTTTTGGGACCAAAGTATTGCTGGTCTCATAAAATGAGTTTGGAAGCTTACTTCCAGTTCTAATTTTTAGAAACAGCTTCAGTAGCATATATTATGACTTATTCTTAAAATATTTGGTAGAATTCCCCTGGGAAGGTATCTGGCCTTGGACTCTTGTTTTTTGGGAGATTTTGGTTACTGATTCAATTTCCATGCTGGCTGGTTATAGGTCTCTTCAGATTGTTTATTTCTTGCATTGGGGTCTCTGACTCTTCAGGTTTTATTATTAATATTATTCTTTATTTTTTAATAGTTGGCTGCTACCATACTGGGAGCATATTTACAGTTGCTAGATTTTGTTATTGGATAGATCCTTAAAGTATGATATTTTATCCCTCTATACCTCTTACTACAGTCTTTGCTTTAAAATCTAACTTGTCTGATATGAGAATTGCTACCCCAGGTTTTTGATGTCCTTTGGAATGAAGAGTAGTTCTCCATCCCCTTACTTTCAGTCTGGAGATGATTTTAGGTTCACAATGAGTGTCTTATATACAACATATGGATGGGCCCTGTATTTTTCTTCCAATCAGATACCCTATGACATTTCATGGGAGCATGTAGCCTGCTCACGTTTTCAGCAAGTATTAAAAGATATACTTTATGGTCATCATGTTGCCTGTGAAGTCCCTGTTTCTACAGATTATCTCTAGAATTTTCTGGTCTATATTACTCTTGTCATTCTTCTTTCATAGAATTCCCCTTAATATTTCTTGCAGGGATGGCTTAGTGGTCACATATCCTTTCAGTTTCTATGAGTCATGGAAGGTCCTTGTCTCTTCGTCCATTCTGAATGGTAGCCTTACTGGATAACATATTTTTGGCTGCATGTATTTCTCAGATAGCACCATGAATATGCCTTGCCAGACCTTTATGGAATGTCAGGTCTCTGTGGACAGGTCTAATGTTATTCTAATATTTCCCCCACTGTACATACTAAATCTCTTCTCTATAGAAGCTATCAAGTAGTTTTGTGGTTTTAAGATTTTCAAGTTTCACTATTATATGCCAGGACATTGGTGTATATTTATTGACCTTCTTGGGGGTCCTCTCTGCCTCATGGACAGGAATTCTTTTTTCCTTCCCCAACATAGAGCACTTCTCTGCTCGGATTTGCTCCAATATATATCTTCTAGTCTCTCTCAACATTCCCCCAGGGATCCCAATATTTCTGAAACTGAACCATTTTGTGGCATCATTGTTCTCTCTAAGTCTGTTCTCATGAGCTTCTAGCTATTTGTCCCTGTCCTCCTAAAACTTCCTTGCTGTCTATCAGCTTATCTTCTAGCTCACTACTTCATTCTTCTGCGTCTTTTACCCTGGCTGTCTGAGTTTCCAGTTTAGAATGCATCTCATTCATAGCATTTTTAATATCATACTGATTAGATCTCATGTCTGCCCATCTATATTGTATGTTTTCTCTAATGTTTTTTTCTCAAGCCTAGCCATTGACTTCGTGATTGTTACCTTGAAGTCTATCTCTGATATCTTGCTTATATCCATACCCATTAGATCTGTGACAGGGACCACTGTCTCTGGTGTTCAATTCTTAGTTAGGTGTTCTTTCCCCATGTCATTCTGTTGAGGGCTGGTTGAGGGAATATAAGAGTCCAAAATATCAAGGACAATGCGAGCAAAATACACCCATGAAAAAAATCCAATGTTGTCCCAACCTACCACCAATACACCACCAAAGCCAACACGATCCAAACAATAAAAAATAAAGAATAAAGGAACAAGACAAAAGAGAGAGAGAGAGAGAGAGAGAGAGAGAGATATGAGATGGAGCAACAAGAGAAATTATAATCTCTGAGGTTGGGAACAGCAGGGTGATCTGCCAATTCATGCTTTATTTTTGGTGTTAGAAGTCACTGTATCCCAAAATTGCAAAGAAGGCAGAAGTTAGATATATAGCAAGATAAAGTTGAGTAGAGTGAAAAATGGACTGCTATGGGGCAAAGCTCTATAACACATATACATCAAAAAGGAGATAATAGTTAAAGATGGAGGAGTTAGTGTGATACAGTGAGTGCTGTGAAGTGTGTAAACCTGGTGATTCACAGACCTGTAACCCTGGGGCTAATAATGCATTATATGTTAATTGAAAATGAAAATAAAAGTAGGGAGGGGCTAGATGGCAGAGAATACGAGACCCTTTTCCAACTTGTCCCCTGAGGTGAGCTAAATATTTAACAGAACATTCTGAACACCCATGAAATCAGCCTGAAATGTAAGATTATACACTTTTGGATCTCTCCAGGGGCACGAGATCCTCAATGGAGAGGGACAATGGAGTGAGAGCAGTCAGATTGATACTGGAAGGGATACCAGAAGGGGAAGGCAGCCACCAGAAGTGACCCACTGGAAAGTAATACTCCAATATGAAAGCACACTGTGCTCGAGGACCAACATTTACTTAGAGTCTAGTTAAAAGCACTCAAAAAGAACAAATGTTTTTAAGGGGCATTAGGTGGAATTGGGCAGCCATAAGCATGGGCCTAAGACCATGGCCCAGGGTAATCATGACCAGTACCCACCATACCTGAGAGTGACCATCAGGTGTTCCTGTCAGTGGCTCCTCAGGATGCAGCATTTTGCTGTTTGCACCTATGTGAGGGCTGCACACACCCCTGCCCATACCTAAGAATTATTGGCATCCCTTAGGGGGTGGAGAAGGAGAGGAAGACTAGAAGATATAGTTAAACAAATTCTGGATGAAATTTCCCCCAATCTGGGGAATGGAACAAGTGTTCATGTCCTAGAGTCAGAAAGGAGAACCCCCCGCCAAGGTAAGTGAATCTAGAAAGTCCTCCAGACACTTAATTGTGAAATTTGTTAATCATCATTTTAGACAGGAGGTCTTAAGGGAAGCTAGGGGGTAGAGATTCTCTATGACTTATAGGAAGGACCATCAGAATAATGTCAGACCTGTCCATGGAAACCTGGCAAGCCAGAAAGGCCTGGTGAGACATAACTCAGGGCACTCAATGAGAAGAACATGAATCCAAGAATACTTTATCCAGCAAGACTGACATTTAGAATGGGTGGAGAGATAAAGAGCTTTCAAGACTGGCAAGGTTTAAAAGACTATATGGCCACCAAGCCAACACTGCAGGAAATATTAAGGGGGGTTCTTTAAAAGAAAAAATAATGCAAGACTGACATAGAACAGAAATTTACAGATACAATCTATAGAAACAAGGACTTCACAGGCAACAGGATGTCAATAAATCTTATCCTTCAATAATTACTCTCAATGTGAATGGCCTAAAGGCTCTCATAAAACTGCACAGGGTACAGACTGTATAAAACAATAGGACCTGTCCATATGCTATCTACAAGGGACACATTTGGAACCTAAGGATGCATCCATACTGCAAGTGAAGGGATGGAGAGCCATCTTCCATAACAAGAGGACTCAAAAGAAAGCTTGGGTAGTGATTCTCATATCAGATAAATTAGATCTTAAGCTAAAAACTGCAGTCAGAGATACAGAAAGACACTACATCATTCTGAAACGGTCTATCCTCCAAGATCTAACAATTGTAAATATTTATGACCCCAACATGGCAGAACCAACTACATAAGCCAATTCTTTTTAAAAAAAAAATATTTTATTTATTTATTTGCCAGACAGAGATCACAAGTAGGTAGAGAGGCAGGCCGAGGGGGAGGGGAACAGACCCCCTGCTGTGCAGAGAGCTCAATGTGGGGCACAATCCCTGGACCCTGGGATCATGACAAGAGCTGAAGGCAGGGGCTTTAACCCTCTGAGCCACCCAGGTGCCCACATAAGCCAATTCTTAACCAAAATAAGGAGTCATTTTCTCTGAGGAACTAACTGAGGGTAATGGAAAGGAGGGTTATGGGAGGTAGGGTAAGCCTGGCGGTGGGTACTGTGGAGGGCATGTATTGAATGGACCACTGGGTTTCATGCTTAAACAATGAATTCTGGAATACTGAAAAGAAATTTAAAAAATAAATAAAAATCTTAAAAATAAATAAAGAGTCACAGTGATAAAATATGTTAATTATATGGGATCTTAACACACAACTATCAGCAATGGACACATTATCTAAGGAGAAAACCAACACAGAAACAAGAGCTTTGAGTGATACACAAGGCTAGATGGACATCATAGATATATGCAGGACCTTCCACCCAAAAACAAGATACACTTATTGAGCACACATGGAACTTTTCCAGAACAGATCACATACTAGGTCACAAGATAGGGCTCAACAGATATCAAAAGACTGAGATCATCCATGCATATTCTCAGACATCATTTTTTTTTTTGAAACTTGAACTCAAATAGAAGAAAAAGTTTGGAAAGAATTCAAACGCTTGGAAACTAAGGACCATCCTTCTCAAGAATGTCCAGATCAACCAGGAAATCAAAGAAGAACTTAAAACAATTTATGGAAACCAGTGCGAATGAAAACACGTTGGTCTAAAATCTGTGGGATCCAGCAAAGGCAGTCCTTAGTCCTAAATCCTAAGGGGGAAATAGGTATCTGTCCAAGCCTCACTGAAAAGAATTGAAAAACCTTGAATACAGCAACTTCCTTTACACATTGAAGAACTAGAAAATAATAATAAAAAAAAAATAAGCCAAAGGCACAGAAAGAATCAAGATAAAAGCAGAGAACAATGAGTTAGAAACTAAAGATACAGTAGAACACATCAATCGAAATAGAAGATGGTTCATTGAAAGAAATCAATTACATTGATAAACCACTGGCCAAACTATTCCAAAAGAGAAGATAAAGGTTCCAAATCAATAAAATTATGAAAAGGGAGAATTCATGACTAATACCAAGGAGATAGAAACGATTATCAGAAATTATTATCAACGACTATATGCCAGTAAGTTAAGCAACCAGGAAGAAATGGAAAATTACTCAGCCATAAAAAAGGATGAGATTCTTTGTCCTTTTAAACATGGATGGACTCAGAGGGCATACACTAAAGTGAAATAGGTAAGATATGAAAGACAAACACTAGAGGATTTCACTCATGTCTGGATTCTGAAAAGCAAAACAAGCGAATAAACAAACAAACACAAAGCAGAATCAGAATGTAAATATAGATAACAAAAAGATGTTTCTATGAAGGGAGGTGAGAGGTCAAGGAAGAAATAGGTGAAGGGGTGTAGGAGACACTGTCTTCCCATTGTGGTTTGAGTAAGTCACAGGAATGAAAGGCACAGCATAGGGAATATGATCAATTGCATTGGAATAGTGTCTCTGGTGATGGATGGTGTCTACACTTCCGGTCATTATAAGGCAAAAACTTGTCCAGTCATTATAATGTTCAACTGACATTAATAAAATATTTCAGGTCAACTATACTTCAAAAAATAATGAGTCAGAAAGTATACATATATAACAGGAATGGGTTTGTCTGAGAGTGACTGAAACCTAAAGGCAATCCAGCTGGGATTATCCTCACTCCACCACTCTAGGGGCAAAAAGTAACTGTTCTCTTGGGGAGACCCCACTCTTCACTTCTGAGGGAATTTACTTCTAGTTCACATCTTTGCAGATTTCTGTTTCAGCACCTGTTGCCAGTTTTTTCCTGTGTGCCCCTTTGGTTCGTGTTCAGTCCCATGCCACAGGCTCTGCTTCTCTTCATGGTCCACATGGGGAAGCCCATCTGCTCCCGTATTTTGAGAGTCCTTCTCTGTTCATATTCTTCTCTCCCCTGAGCTCTAGAGCTTGTGTATCTGCACAAGAATGAGATGGCTCCATCTGAAATCTCACTCGTTCAACAAGTACTTTATGGAAACTTCCTATGTGCAGGTGGAGAAGAGCAATGAAACGCCCCTGAAAACATGCTTTTTTGTTTGTTTGTTTTTAAGTTTCAGGGTGCAATTTAGTGATGCATCAGTCGCATATAATATCTAGTGCTCATTTCATCAAATGACATCTGTAGTTCCCACCACCCAGTTACCCCATGTCCCAGGTACCTCCTTTAGAGCAGCCCTCAGTTTGTCCCTGGACGTTGAGTCTCTGATGGTTTGCCTCCCTCTCTATATTCATCTTGTTTTATTTTTTCTCCCCTTCCCCTATGTTCATTGATTTTGTTTCTTATACTATGCTTATGATAGAAAACATAAGGCATTTGGCATTCTGTGACTGACTTCTTTCCCTTAGAATTATACCCTCTGGTTCCATCCTCATCCTTACAAATGACAAGATGTCAGTTTTTGGGGGGCTGATTAATATTCCATTATATCTATGTACCACCTCTTCTTTATCCAGACTTTAAAAAGTTCTGCTTTTGCATCCAACTGTTTATAATACTTTGTGGTGTCTTCCTGAAGCAGACTCACTCCCGTCCATGGTATCGTCTGCTTTACCACACCAGATTCAAGTTTCCATCCTCCTTCCTTCCCAATGGTGGTAATTTTTCTACTTGTAGCCTTGCAGCATTTATATGATAACACCTTTGATTGATTTCTAGAGTGTTCAGAATGATCTGGTAAGTATGTACTTGTATTTGAGAGAGGAGAACAATGCAATTCTCCCCCTGCCCCAGAATTTCCAGATTGGTTGCTCGACATGAACACTATGAACTTGGTGACAGGATGGATTTTGTTGTTTCCCTTCTATGAGAGCTGAATACCACTATGATATTGGCAAGCATTTAGTTACTGGTGACACTGCTTCATCCCTTCCAGGCTGACGTTTATTGTGGGAAGATGTATTAAACATAATGCCTATCATTTTCTCCACTTATTATAAAAGCTTGGATGGATGAGCTGAGAGGAGCATTTATTTCTACGGCCATGTTGTTTGATTTACATACAACTGTGATCTTTCATGGGGTCTAAGGCACCATGATTTCATTAATATCCATGTCAGTGTTCTAATTTATGGTGCCTCTGTGTGGCACATTTATCTTTGCAGTGTTTGAGTCTTTCAGCCTCTCTATGACCATCAGTATAAATATTTAAAAATATTAACTTTTCTTCTTGAAGGACTGTTACCGCTTTTCCTTTAAAAGATGGTTTCCAGGTGATGATATCAGTAAGGTTGTCACTGAGAAAGCCATAAGTAATTGGCCAGCTGATCTGCCTGGTCACTAGTATGAGCCCAATCTGAGAAAACCCTGGTGATTGGCCAGCACATAGTGGTGATCACAGTTGTATGTAAGTCAAACATGAAGAAGGTGTTGTGATGTCCCAGGGCAGTTATAAAAGATGGCAACAGCCCAGGCTGCAGAGAGGAGACAGATGGCGGTTCACTCACAGCTCTTCCTGCTCTTCCTCGACTTCTATGTCCTGTTCCCTGTCCCTGCCCATGGCAATCTCCCTGCCCACTCCTCTTGCCCTGGGCCTCTCTCCAATATGCAACATACCACCTTCATGTTAGCACCTAAGTTTGTGCCCCTCTGTGTTCCGGAGTGTCCTCAAACCCCTCCACAGTGACTCCTAGGCCCATTTCATACAAGGAGAATGACCCAGGTCCTCAGGGAGGCATTCTCACTCTCATTCTCATTCTAAGTCTAATTTGGTAGTGGGACACTGGCTACCAGAGTACCATGGATTCTCAGCCAGCTGGGCCCCACACCTCTTGGGTCACAGGCGTGTTCAGTACAGGAAAGCTGGGCCCACATCCTGATGGAACAACTACTCTGAAGACCATATCCTGGCTCAGCACAGGGCACATGAATGCTATGAATATCCAGCCTTCCCAGATGTTCACAGTGTGGGGAATGTCTGAAGACACCAGGCAGAGAGGGAATTGTATGAAATAAGTAGGTACTGGGAAAAGGAATCACCACATCTCTGTATACAGTGTTAGTCACTGCAACACTGGCCCTCAGTCAATGGACTGTCTGAAACAGCTCAGCAGTGGACGAAATAATTCCCCAGAAATCTTGCTAACTCCGAGATCACAGACCATCAATCCTCAAACACAGACTAACAAAGAGAAATTCAGACCTCAGACAGAGCACCTGCCAGGAACCCAAAGACTGGGAGGCTTCTGATCCCATTTGACACTGAGCAGATTAGTCACACAGATACTTGGTGGACAAGGAGCCTCCATACCTCAAGTTGGCCAGCCCAGTGCAGCACAAGGCAAGTAGCCCCGAGAAGAGCCTTGCCAAGTGCCCAAAACCCATGAGTCATGCATCTCAGCACTGTACTGGGAAAATGTTTCAACTCAACAGAAGCATTACCATGGGCCTTTATTTCCAGTGTACAAGAACTCAGTTCTCCCCTAGGACAAGCAGGCACCTGGACAGCTGGCCCATTATGTGCCTGTGGACCTGGAGACCAATAAAGGAACTCTGGCTAGGCCAAGCAGACACCGAGACAGGTGGCTCACAATGTGCCCTTGGGCCTCAAGACATACAACTCAGCTCTAAAGCTTGGCCAAGGGCACACACTGACAGTAGGCTCATCATGGGCCCATGTACCTGGAGACCAGAATCTGAGCTGTATGCTAGGTTAAGCTGTCCCCTTGGCATTGGGATAAGGATGTGCTCTTGGACCTGTAGACCAACAACACAGCTCTATGACAAGCGAAGCAGGAAACTTCACAGCTGGTTCAACATGTGCCCATGGACCTGGAAGCCACAAAATCAGGTCTCTCCTCAGCCAATCAGGCACCTGGCCAGCATGGTCCCCATGTGACCTTTGACCTCGAGACCAACCACTTAACTCTCTCTTAGGTCCAACAGACATTTGGAGAGCAGGCTTACCATGAGACCTTGGACCTAACAACCATAAAGCGACTCTTGGTTAGGCCAAGCACTTACCTTGAGAGTGGGATCACCATGTACCCTTGGACTTGGAAACTAACAACAGAGGACTCTGCTAGGCCAAGAGGTCACCTGGATAGGAGGCTCACCATGTGTTCTTTAACAGCAATAAGAAACACACAGTTCTGCACCAGGCCAAGCAGACAAATAGTGGGCTCACCATGTGCCCTTGGACCAGGAGAAAAACTGAGCTGTCTGGTAGGCCAAGCAGACACCTAGGCAGCAGGCTCATCATGTGCCCTTGGACCTGGGGTCAAACTCAGCTGTCTGATTTGCCAAGTAGGCTCCCGGTAGACAGGG
This sequence comes from Meles meles, assembly GCF_922984935.1. Lineage (NCBI taxonomy): Eukaryota > Metazoa > Chordata > Mammalia > Carnivora > Mustelidae > Meles > Meles meles. The sequence goes on along the minus strand of NW_025721273.1, from coordinate 37,529 downwards.
GCACCATGGGCCCTTGGGCCTCAAAACCAACAACTGAGCTCTGTGCTCAAGCAACTAGGAATGTTGATAGCAAGCTTACAATGGAAACTTGAACCAGGAGATCAAAAAATAAGCTGAGTGCTAGGCCAAGTTGACATGATGAAAGTGGATTCACATTATACCCTTTGGTCTGGAGACCAAGAAGTGAGCTGTCTGATAGGCCTAGCAGGCACCTGGACAGCAGTCTCACTGTGTTCTCATGGACCTGGAGACCAACAATGTAGCTCTGCACTAGGCCAAGAAGGCAGCTGGACAGTGAGTTCAGCATGTTGTCTTGGACACAGATCCTTCCTTCTCCCCAGAGTACAGGGCTCTCAAACAATGGGCTTTCCAGCTGGCATCAGATTAGGAGACCTGCAAACCTGCTCAGCATTGCACCAATTTGTCCAATGCAGTCATGGAGACCTGGAAGCCTCCAAACCATGAGCCCTCCATCCAAGGATAGCACGGGACTAAGAAGACACTGGAACACCAGGTTGATCCAAAAATCTATGACTGCATGCTTTTCACCTCTGCAGAAAAGTGAGCATTCAGTCTCTTCTCACTTTCGATGTCCTTCCACCTGAGGTCCTTGTGGCCTGCTATCTTCGCATTATTCATTTTGTGGGGATGTCTCCTCCTGAGAAGAAAACTACACCATACCTTAGGAGATGAAACTGGCTAGTAGTATGAACACTTTGTTTTCAAATTCATGGCAGGAAATGAAGAGGGGCAATGGTAGGAAGGAGTGCAGGAGACCCAGGGTCTGAACTATGTGGAGTCCTTGGAAGAAATCCTCCAGTTGAAGGAGTAGTGTTCCAACCTGAAGGGAGAGTTGGGGGCCTTAAAGCAAGAAGCCAAGCAGTGCATTGAGGGGTAGGCTCAGCTCCATGATGTGGAGAGTTTCTTCATTCAAATGAAGGTCTTCCTAAATATGTCTGCCTTAGACGAGTGCCCAAGGGTCAATGTTTGTGCACCCACCCAGGCATTGAAGGCATTGAAGGGGAGTTGGGAAATAAGTTTTCATCTCCCTGATTGATTGTATGTTATGAATTTAAATATTAGGCAAATAAGCTATTTAAAATAAAGAAGATTAAAAATAAACTACACAATTGATTATTTCTAAATAACTGATTTACAAAAAACAAACCCTGTGTGATTATAAAGGGCAGCCTGTCTTAGAGTCACTATTATCCCTTAAGATTCATTGCATTCTTTTGAGGTTGGGGTGTCCATGGCTCTGAGAATATGTCGATAAAGTATGCAGAGTTGAAATTGAGTATAAACTGCCTGACCTCATCACCACTTTCAGATGTACTGATACTAGAAGCAAAGCAGAAGACCTAAGTTCAGCAGCACTCTGATTGGAAGGAATAAAGAATCTGTGTGTCTCTTCACAGGTATTTCTGCCTAAAGTATTGGGAAAGACAAATTTCTCAGATTTTGGTAAGTTGGAGGTTGGCCCCTGATGTTATGGCTTCAGATTTTGGCCAGGAAAACAGCTGTTGGTCCAGGAGAGATTCATCTGTGATGCAGTCCTTAGAAGAACAAATGTGACAAGACCAAGCAAGAAGGATGGAGTGACTCCAGAGGTGGGGGATGATTCCCTGTCTCTGGGTGGGTAGGTATGGGGTCAGAGCAGGAGGCAGAATGGTATGAGTGGCCAGGCTGGTGGGCAGCATTCTGACCAAAGAGGCACTGCAGGAATTGGGGAGAAAAGTGGGATTCACATTGGGTGCTTTAGGTGCATTGGGGTTTGCACAAATTAAGGCACAGTGGGAAAAGAAGCCCTTTGGAGACTTTAGGGTCTGCTTGGTTATGAAGAATGGGCCCACTTCCAAGAGTCAGTGCTGCCCTTCTGATAAGTTGGACATGGGGAGAGGGGGTCAGAATGGAGTTGAAAGGTGAGATTCCTGGCTGACCGCTCCTGGGCTATGCTCCCTCTTGGCTCCAGGATGTGGAGTGGGAATGCAGGTGGGGTGCAAATACCAGTAATCTGGCATCTACATTTGACTCCAACTGAGATTGTAGGGGAAGTGCCTAGAGCTGTGGCTCCTGGGCTGAGCTCACTAATGACAGTGTGCTCATAATACCTGGGCATACCCAGATGGGAACCATGAGGAAGTTTCCTCTGGGTGTCGAAATGAACTTCAAGGAAACTTGGAAAGTGGGAGACGTGCAACCATAAGATGGATGATGTCTGGGCTGATTGGAGGAGGCTGCTTCCAGGAGCCTGTGTGGAGGCTGGTAGAGTCCAGGACACTTAAATGTAAGGGGGATATGGGTTGCTTATGTGATGCTAGCACTCAGAAACTCCTGTGATTAGCTGCTCAGATCATGCTCACCATACCAACGGTTCCACAAACATCAGGCCCCTGGGTGGGCTGTCACCCCAGAGCTGCTCACCTCATGAAGGAACAGGGACTGAAAGGTCCCTGTTCCTTCATGTCGAAAACGAGGGCAACTTTCGTAGGAGGTGATTGTGTGAGCAGGAGGCAGGAGAAGGCAGGTTTGGGGAGGGGATCTACAAGTGCAGGGAGAAATGCAGTCTAGAGCAGGGAGGGAAAGGGGGACAGTAGACTGTGTGGCAAGTCCTTGTCCCGGCCTTTTCACCCCAAAGGCAAAATATCAGCTTTGGGAAGGCAGTGTGTGAGATGGCGCTGTCCCATACCAAGCCTTCACTGCCCCTTTGGACTATATGGCATTACAGGAAAGCATCTGCCATGTCACAGACCAGCACCAGACCCATCCTGCCTCCTTCAGTATTGCTTGACACCCATACCTTAAGGTTCTGGGGACTTTAGGGACATTTCCAACTCTGGTGAGCCAGGGTGGGACTACTAGCCTTAGGGGTGTGCTGACAGGTAGAGCACTACTATAGCTAGGAAGGCGGGGGTAGAGTGGTAGATTTCAAGATTCCCAGAAGCTGTAGGTATTTCAGGAGTTCCCTTCACGGAGGCAATCTTCACCCATTTTGGCTGCTTCCATTCTTTTCAACAGTTACAAATGAATCTGTAATGAAAAATTGCTCACCGGGTTTCACGGCATCTCAAATTTTCATTCTGTGAGTTCAGGAAAGTGCTTGCTAGGTTACCGGGTTTAGGTTTTGTTTCTGTAGAGCCCATCACATGGTCTTACCAGATATGCTCTTCCATTGACCTTTCCATCTTCAATGTAGGAGAGCTGGCTCTTTTCAACATTTGATATTTGTACTGTGTTTTATATTAACCAGCTATCCTAAAAGGTGGGTAGTACTGACAACACAGTCAGGATATCATTTGCATTTTTCTCATGGCTAGGTAGTATTTTTTCTGCTATGCACATTGGGGTACAGATGTGCCTAGCACATTCTTTTCTCTACATCTGTAGAGATGTAAATACCCTGTAGTGCAGGGTACTTACAGTACAGGGTAAATACCCTGTAGTGCAATGGCATGCTCATAGGATAGCTCTATTTTTAATTTTTTAAAAGATTTTATTTATTTATTTGATAGACAGAGATCAGAAGTAGGCAGAGAGGCACACACAGAGAGAGAGGATGGGAAGCAGGCTCCCTGCTGAGCAGAGAGCCCGATGCGGGGCTCGATCCCAGGACCCTGGGATCATGACCTGAGCCGAAGGCAGTGGCTTTAACCCACTGAGCCACCCAAGCACCCCTATTTTAATTTTTTGGAGGAATCTCCATGCTGTTTGCCAATGTGGCAGCACAAACTTGCATCCTACCAACAATGTAAGAGTGTTCCTCATTCTCCACATCCCCTCCATCCCTTGTTTCCTGTCCTATTGCTATTGACCATTCTTCCTGTTTTAAGGTAGTATCTCATTTTTTAAAATATTTTATTTATTAATTTATTTGACACGTGCACACACACACACACACACACACAGAGAAAGATAGAGAGACAGAGACAGAGACACATAGAGAGAGATCTCAATTAGGCATGGAGAAAGGCAGAGAGAGAGGGAGATGCAAGCTCCATGCCAAGCAGAGAGGCAATGCAGGGTCCATCTCAGGGTCCAGTGATCAGCACCTGAGCTGAAGGCAGAGGCTCAACCCACTGAGCCACTCAGGTGCCACTCAATGTGTTTTTGATTTGAACTTTCCCAATGGCTAGTGACAATGAACATTTTTTTTTCATATGTTTCTTAGCCATGTGAAGGTCTTCTTTGGGGAAGTGCCTGTTTGTGATGTGTTTCCATTTTTGATATGATTATCTGTTTATTGGGTGTTGAGTTTTGGAGTTCCTTATAGGTCTAGGAAGTCACCCTTTTTCTGAAGAGTCATTTGCAAATATTTTCTATCATTCTGTGTCTTGCCTCTTTGTTTTTTGTTTTTGTTTGTTTGTTTGTTTGTTTGTTTTTGTTTTTGTCCCTTTCTTTTGCTGTGCAGAAGCTTTTGATATTGACTAAGTACCCAAAGTTCATTTTTGCTTTTGTTTTCTTTGCCAAGAATCATCAGATACCTTGGAATATCCCTAATGAAAGGGTCTGTACTCAAGGAACTACAGAACATTCATGAAAGAAATTGGAAAAGACACAAAAATTGATAAAACCTTCCATGCTCATGGATCAGAAGAATAAACATTGTTAAAATGTCTATACTATCCGGAGCAATCTAGACTTTCAATGCCATCCCAATCAAAAATCCAGTTGCATTCTTCAAAGTGCTGGAAAAAACAATCCTAATATTTGTTTGGAACCAGGAAAGATGCCAAATTACTAAGGAAATATTCAATTAGAAAACTAAAGCTGGATGCATCACATTGCCTGATTTCAAGCTTTACTATAAAGCTGTGATCACCAAGACAGCATTGTACTGGAGAAAAACAGACTCATAGACCAGTGGAACAGAGTAGAGAGCCCAGATATGGACCCACAACTCTATGGTCAAATCATCATTGACAAAGCAGGAAAAAATATCCAGTGGAGAAAAGAGTCTCTTCAATAAATGGTGCTGGGACAATTGGATAGCTACGTATAGAAGAATGACTCTAGACCATTCTCTCACACGATACACAAAGATAAACTTGAAATGGATGAAATACCTCCATGTAAGATAGGAATCTATCAAAATCCTAGAGGAGAACATGGGCATTAACCTCTTCGACAACAGCCGGGGCAACTTCTTTCAAGACATGTCTCCAAAGGCAAAAGAAACCAGTGTGAAAACATACTTTTGGGACTTTATCATTTTTTAATTTAAATTGAAATTAGTTTGCATATTGTGTATTATAGTTTCAGGAGTAGACTTTAATGATTCATCGGTTACATATGATCCAAACATCTGTCAACGGACAACTGGGACTTGTCCATATTTTGGCAACTGTGGACATTTCTGCTATAAACTTTGGGGTGTAGGTGCCTACTGGAATAAGTAGACTGTATCCATTGGATAGGCAATTGGGAAACCCCTCAGTTGTAAGGTGGTTCTGTTTTTAAATTTTGTGGATCCTCTACTCTATTTTCCACTGTGGCTGCACCCGTTTGCATTCCCACCATTCGGTGAGAGGACTTCCCTTTCTCTGAACCATTGCCAACATCTGTTGTTTCCTTACTTGTTAATTTTAGCCACTCTGACATGTGTGAGTTGATATCTCACTCTGGTTTTTATTGGGATTTCCCTCATAATACACGATGTTGAGCATTTTTTCATCTGTCTGTAGGCCATTTGTACCTCTTCCCTGGGGAAATGTCTCTTCTTGTCTTCTGACCATTTCATGAGTTGATTATGATTATTATAGTTGTTGCTGTTGCTGTTGTTGTTGTTGTTGAGCTTGAGAAGTTCTTTATAGGTTTTGGATACTAGCCCTTTATCTGAGAAGTTATTTGCAATTATCTTCTCCCTTGTCATAGCTTTTCTTTTAGTCTTGTTGACTGTTCCCTTGGCTGTGCAAAATCTTTTAATTTTGAGGAAGTCTCAATAGTTCATTATTGGTTGTCTTTCCCTTGCTCCAAATATTTATCTATGAAGGAGTTTCTGCAGGTGAGCCCAAAGTAGTTGCTGCCTACGTACTGCTCTTGGATTTTGATGTAGTCGTGTCTCAAATTTAGGTATATCATCCATTTAGTGTTTAACTTGTGTATATCCTAGAAAAATGTTGCAGTTTCATTCCTCTGAATGGTTCTGTCCAATTTTTCCAACACCACCTGTTGAAGAGTATGTCTTTCTTTTTTCCATTGGCAATTCCTCCTTAGTTGACGATTGGTTGACCATCAAGTTGAGGGTCCATTTCTGGGCTTTCCATTCAGTTCCATGGATCTTTGCATCTATTTTTGTGCACATAACATATTGTCATGCTGGCTACAGCTTTGTAATGCACCTTGAAGTCAGGCATTGTGACGCCCCAGGTTTGGTTTCATGTCCCTCTAGCCCTTCATGGTCTTTTCTAATTGCATAAAATTTGAGGATTATTTCTCCAGCTCTGTGAAAAATTCTGACAGTATTTTGAAAGTGTCCCTCTAGTCCTTCAGGGTCTTTTCTAATTCCATAAAATTTGAGGATTATTTCTCCAGATCTGTGAAAAATGCTGACAGTATTTTGAAAGAGATTACACTAAATGTCTAGAATGTTTGGGGAATATAGATATTTTAACAAAATTTATCTTCCAATCCATGAGCATGGAATGTTTTCCCCCATGTATGCGTCTTCTTCCATTTCTTTCAAAAGTGTCCTATAGTTTTCAGAGTCCATCTCATGACTGCTTTGTTAGGTTTATGCCTCAGTATCTTTGAGGTTTTTATGTAATTGTCAGTTGGATCAATTTCTTGATATCTCTTTCTGCTGCTTCATTGTTAGTGTATAGAAATATACTACAGTATAATTACAAGTACAGTACAATGTACATTGATGTCATATTCCGTGGCTTTGCTGGATTCCTCTGTCATTTCTTGTCATATTTGGTTGAACCTTTTTGATGTTCTACACCCAGCATCATGTCTTCTCATGAGCACAGTAGAGTGAAAATGTCAATTCCTTCATTGCTGATTTGGTCGCCTTTTATTTCCTTTTGTTGTCTGATTGTTGACGCTAGGACTTCCAGTACAACGTGGAACAACAGTGGTGATAGAGGACATTCCCATTATGTTTCTGACCTTCAGGGAAAATCTCTTAGTGTTTTCTCATGGAAAATGGTATTACCTCTCATCCTTTCCTCTGTGACTTAGGATATTGAGGTGTTTTCCCTCTATTCCAACTCACAGTGGGAACTTTTCAAGAAAGATGCTGTGTTTTTTCATGTGCCATTTCACCATCTATGGAGAGGATCACATGGTTATTGTTCATTCTTATATTAATGTGTATCACACGGATGGGTTAGCAGATATTGAAGCATTCCTGCAGACCAGGACTGAATCCATCTTGGTCGTGTTGAATAATCCTTCTAATGTACTCTTGGATCTTCTTGGCTAGTATGTTTGTGAGCTGTTCTACACCCATATTCATCAGGGATATTGGCCTATAATGCTCCTTTCTGGTGGAGTATTCATCTGCTTTGGGGATCCAGGTTATGCTGGCCTCTTAGAATGACTTTGGAAGGTTTGTTGGTACAAAATTGGTCATCATATTCTCTTACAATTGTTTCTATTTCTATGGGGTTAGTTTTGATCTCTCCTCTTCCATTCCTTATTTTGTGTGCTTTCTCTCTTTTTGATAAGTCTGACTAGGGGTTTCTCAATTTGTTAATTCTTTCAAAGAACCAGCTCTTTGTTTCAACGATATATATAATTTTAACATCTATATATTGTGTAGTGCTTTAATCTCTATCATTTCTCTCTATCTGTTGGATTTTGGCTTTCTTTGCTGTCATTTTCCAGCTCCTTGATGTTACATTGTGGATTTCAGACTTGTTTTGTTTCTAAAAGAAGGCCTGTACTGCTGGCTGTACACTTCCCTCTTAGGACAGACTTTGCTGCACCCTGAAGCTTTAGCACTGTCGTGGTTTTACTTTTCATTCCCTTCCAAGTATTTCAAATAGTTTTCTTAATTTCCTGGTTGTCCCTTTCATTCTTTCATATGATGTTCTTTGGCTTCCAAGTATTTGTGGCCCTTCTATGTGTTTCCTTTTTTTTGACTTCAGGTATCTATGCCATGTGGTCTGAGAAATACATGGGTATGATCTCAAACTTTGTGAACCAGAGGAGAACTGATTTTTTACTTGGTACGTGATCTATTCTGGAGAATGTTCCCTGTGCACTTGAGATGGAGGTATACTCCGTTGCTTCAGGGTGAAACGCTCTGAAGATCGCTGTGAAGTTCATCTGGCCCTTAGTGTTATTTAAAGTCCTTTTTTCCTTTGGGATCTGCTTAGACAACATGTCCCTTGCTGTGACTGGGGCGTTAAAGTACCACACTCTTCTTGTATTTTTACAAAGTGTGTATTTAATTTAGATATTACTGAGTTTATATTTTGGTCTGTTCTCAAGATACAGGCATCAACAATTGCAGTTGATAGATCTGCTTATTTCATAGGCACCTTTATTAATATAGAATCTTCCTTTACCTCTTATTTCATTTTTCTGTTTTCAATTTCTATATCTGACATATGGGTGGGTACTCCAATGCTCTTTTAATGTAAACTACCATTATAAATGGTTCTCCAGGAGTCAAGATGGCGGGGAAGTAGGAGGGGGCACCATTTCAACCTGTACCCTAAAGTGAGCTGATTACCTACCAAAGAACTCCGACCACCCATGAAATCAGCCTGAGATCAGAATTATACACGTCTGGATCTCTACTGGAGCAAAAGACGCCAGTGGTGGGTAAAGCAGACTGGGAGCGTTGGACTGATATCGGAAGATAAACAAAAGGGGGAGGGAGCCACCAGAGGTGACCGATGGGAAAGTAACACCCCAACACGAGAGTGCTCTGCGTCTGGGGACCAGCATTAACTTGGAGTCTGGTTGAAAGCACTCAAAAAACAAAGAGCAAAGGATCACGGGGGGTAATAGTGGGAACCTGGGCGGTTAGGGTCAGGGACCTAAGTCCCCGGACCCAGGACAGCCTCCCCTGGCACGGAGCCAGAGAGAGGGCGGCAGAGAAATCAGGTCTCCGTCCTTGAGCCTCCAGTGCGCCTGAATGCCAGCGCGCCCAAGAACGAGTGGGGTCTGGCTCCCGTGAGGGGCTAGGAGCCTGGCCAGACGGCAATCCTGAAACGCGAGCGTCCCACACCCTCCCTTGGGATAGGTGCTCATAGGCGCTAGCCTGGAGCTCTGGCATCTGGAAAAAACAGACATTCCCAGCCCGGGACAGCGGGAAAATCTCAGTGTGCGATCTCTGCTCCGAACCTCTCTGGCGGTCTGGAGCTGCCTAGACAGCCACCGCTGCCCTGGTTTTGGGTACAATGAGGAGCTCCTGCATCCCCAGGGACAGTGACTCAGAACCGAATCTGGCAGCAGCTTTTGCAAAACAGTCTGAGGCTTCTCTCTGAGAGGGAGGTTGGGGTGCTCTTTGCTCTCCTCTAAACCTCCAAAAACCATCAAAAGCTATCAAGGCGAGAGAAAGCAGATGAAAGAACATAAAAACCCCCAGAGAACAAAAGGCTGAAAAAAACAGTTTCCTGAAAAAAAAGAGCTCACCCCCTTGAGGGGAGCGGGAGGACCTAACTCAGGGAACATCACTGTCTGAAAACCCACGTGGCAGGCCCCTCCCCCAGAAAACCAACCAGGAAGGAAAAAAAAAAAGACTACAAGAGAACAACCACCACTACTTCATAAATACAACTTTTATTATTAACTCTTTACCAATATTCTGGTTCTTTTTTTACATACATACAGATAATTTTTTAACCTATTTACCATCACACTGAGATGTCCAGCACATCAAATTCTTTAATAACCTTCTAACCTGAACTTTTTGATACATACACCCGTGTTTTTCTTTTGCTTTTCTATTTTTTTAGTTCTTTTTTAATTTTAACTTAGTTTAGTCTAGTTTATTCTTTTTTAATTTTTATTTTCTACTATACATATAGAGTTAAACTTCAAGATAATCCCCTTTCCCCAATCAATGCTACCCCTATAGGCAAACCAGTTTCTAATCCCCCTGTAACTTAGGAAAGTTGAGTCCCTTAACAAAAACATCAAGATACCTTCAGGAAGAATCAAAATAACCTTCCTCACCCACACTGAGAATCTATAACCACTCTCCCAATTTTTCCTTCTGTCAGTGTTTCTGTGAATTTGGGTTTGTGATGATAATATATAAATCTTATACTTGGGGTTCTTTCTGATGAGGTTCTTCCCTTTTTCTTGCTTATATATACATATTTTTTTCTCTTGTCATATACTTTTATCAGTCTTTTTGTTTGTCTGTTTTTGTTTGTATACTCCACAAATCTTACCTTGTGGCCCATTTGGGCTGAGCCTTCTCTTTTATCTTCCCTTTTTTTCCTATCTCTCTCTCTCTTTTTTTTCCTTTTTTCTTTCCCCTTTTTTTTCTTTCTTCTTCTCTATTTCTTTTTCTTTTCTTTTTTTTTCTCATTTGGGTGGGGAATCCTGATTGCACAGAAGCGTTCCAGGGTGCACATTGACTGCACCACAATCGATAAGTCCAGCTGCATCTGTTTAGTCATCTCTTACCAAAATGACTAGGAGGAGGAATACCCAACAGAAGAAAAATACAGAGGATGGGCCTTCTGCAACAGAGCTAATGGCTATCGACATAGACAATATGTCAGAAAAGGAATTCAGAATAACAATTATCCAGGCAATAGCTAGGTTGGAGAAAGCCATGGATGACCAAACAGAATTGATTAGGGCAGAACTGAAAGCCACCAGGGATGATGTTCACAATGTTAGGGCAGAACTGAAAGCCACCAGGGATGATGTTCAAAATGCTCTCAATGAGTTCCAATCCAATCTAAATTCTCTAATAGCTAGGGTAACTGAGACAGAAGATAGAATTAGTGATCTGGAGGACAAACAGATAGAGAGAAAGGATCAGGAGGAAGCCTGGAACAAACAGCTCAGAAGCCACGAAAACAGAATCAGGGAAATAAACGATGCCATGTAACGTTCCAACGTCAGAATTATCGGAATCCCTGAAGGGGAAGAAAAAGAAAGAAGTCTAGAAGATATAGTGGAAGAAGTTGTCTATGAAAATTTTCCCAATCTCACGAATGGAAACAACGTTCATGTACTAGAGGCAGAAAGATTTCCTCCCAAGATTTTAGATTCTCGAAAGTCCTCACGGCACCTTATAGTTAGAATGGGGAATTATGTTTCAAGAGAGACCCTCTTAAAAGCAGCTAGGACAAAGAAGCTACTTACATACAGAGGAAAGCCCATTAGAATAACGTCAGACCTTTCCAAAGAGACCTGGCAAGCCAGGAAAGGCTGGCAGAATATATTGAGTACTAAATGAGAAGAACATGCAGCCAAGAATACTCTATTCAGCAAGACTGACATTTAAAATGGATGGAGAGATAAAGAGTTTCCAAGACCGGCAAGGCTTAAAAGACTATGCAACCAATAGCCAGACTATGGAAAGAACCTAGATGTCCATCAACAGATGAATGGATCAAGAAGATGTGGTATATATACACAATGGAATACTATGCAGCCATCAAAAGAAATGAAATCTTGCCATTTGCGACGACGTGGATGGAACTAGAGCGTATCATGCTTAGTGAAATAAGTCAATCGGAGAAAGACAACTGTCATATGATCTCCCTGATATGAGGACATGGAGAAGCAACATGGGGGGGTAGGGGGATAGGAGAAGAATAAATGAAACAAGATGGGATTGGGAGGGAGACAAACCATAAATGACTCTTAATCTCACAAAACAAACTGGGGGTTGCTGGGGGGAGGTGGGATTGGGAGAGGGGGAGCGGGCTATGGACATTGGGGAGGGGAGGCGAACCATAAGAGACTATGGACTCTGAAAAACAACCTGAGGGTTTTGAAGGGTCAGGGGTGGGAGGTTGGGGGAACAGGTGGTGGGTGATGGGGAGGGCACGTTTTGCATGGAGCACTGGGTGTTGTGCAAAAAGAATGAATACTGTTACGCTGAAAAAATAAATAAAAAGGGGAAAAAAAAAAGACTATGCAACCACCAAGCCGACACTGCAGGAAATATTAAGGGGGGTCCTATAAAAGAGAAAAAATCCTAAGAATATAATTGAACGGAAATATAGAAACAATCTACAGACAGAAAGACTTCAAGGGCAACACGATGTCAATAAAAACCTACCTCTCAATAATCACTCTCAATGTGAATGGCCTAAATGCGCCCATAAAATGACACAGGGTTGCAGATTGGATAAAACGACAGGACCCATCCATATGTTGTCTACAAGAGACCCATTTTGAACCTAAGGATACACCCAGACTGAAAGTGAAGGGATGGAGAAGCATCTTTCATGCCAATGGGCCTCAAAAGAAGGGCAGGGTAGCGATTCTCATATCAGATAAATTAGATTTTAAACTAAAGACTGTAGTCAGAGATACAGAAGGACACTACATAATTCTTAAAGGGACTATCCGACAAGACGATCTAACAATTGTGAATATCTATGCCCCCAATATGGGAGCACCGAATTACATAAGAAAACTATTAATCAAGATAAAGAGTCATATTGATATGAATACAGTTATAGTAGGAGACCTTAATACTCCTCTCTCAGTAATACACAGATCATGCAGCAGAAGATTAATAAAGAAATAAGAGCATTGAATGAAACATTGGACCAGATGGACCTCATAGACATACAGAACATTCCACCCTAAAACAACAGAGTACTCATTCTTCTCAAGTGCACATGGAACCTTCTCCAGAATAGACCACATACTGGGTCACAAAGCAGGACTCAACCGATACCAAAAGACTGACATTATTCCCTGCATATTCTCCGATCACAATGCTTTGAAACTGGAGCTCAATCACAAGGTAAAGTTCAGAAGGAACTCAAACACCTGGAAGCTAAAGACCACCTTGCTTAAGAATGCTTGGATCAACCAGGTGATCAAAGATGAACTTAAACAATTCATGGAAACCAATGAGAATGAAGACACCTCGGTCCAAAACCTATGGGATACAGCAAAGGCGGTTCTAAGGGGGAAATACATAGCCATCCAAGCCTCCCTCAAAAACATTGAAAAATCCAGAATACACCAGCTGTCTCTACACTTTAAAGAACTGGAGAATCAACAACAAATGAAACCAACTCCACATGCAAGAAGAGAAATAATCAAGATTAGAGCAGAGATCAATGAGGTAGAAATGAGAGATACAGTAGAACGTATCAATGAAACTAGAAGCTGATTTTTTGAAAGAATCAATAAGATCGATAAACCATTGGCCACACTAATCCAAAAGAAAAGAGAGAAAGCCCAAATTAATAAAATTATGAATGAAAAGGGAGAGATCACAACGAGCACCAAGGAAATAGAAACAATCATCAGAAATTATTACCAACAGTTATATGCCAATAAGCTAAGCAACCTAGATGAAATGGATGCATTCCTGGAAAGCTACAAACTCCCAAAATGGAACCAGGAAGAAATTGACAACCTGAATAGACCGATATCTAGTAATGAGATTGAAGCAGTGATCAAAAACCTCCCAAAAAACAAGAGCCCAGGACCTGACGGATTCCCTGGGGAATTCTACCAAACTTTCAAAGAAGAAATCACACCAATTCTCCTGAAGCTGTTCCAAAAAATGGAAGCAGAAGGAAAACTTCCAGACTCTTTTTATGAAGCCAGCATTACCCTGATCCCCAAACCAGGCAAAGACCCTACCAAAAAGGAGAATTTCAGACCCATATCACTGATGACTATGGATGCAAAGATTCTCAACAAGATCCTAGCAAACAGGATCCAGCAGCACATTAAAAACATTATCCACCATGACCAGGTGGGATTCATCCCTGGGTTGCAAGGTTGGTTCAACATTCGCAAATCAATCAGTGTGATAGAACACATCAATAAGAGAAGAGAGAAGAACCACATGGTCCTCTCAATTGATGCAGAAAAAGCATTTGACAAAATCCAGCATCCGTTCCTGATGAAAACGCTTCAAAGTATAGGGATAGGGGGAACATTCCTGAACTTCATAAAATCTATCTATGAAAGACCCACAGCAAATATCATCCTCAATGGGAAAAAGCTTGCAGGCTTCCCGTTCAGATCAGGAGCACGACAAGGATGCCCACTCTCACCACACTTGTTCAACATAGTATTAGAAGTTCTAGCAATGGCAATCAGACAACAAAGAGAAATAAAAGTATCCAAATTGGCAAGGAAGATGTCAAACTCTCTCTCTTCGCAGATGACATGATTCTTTATATGGAAAACCCAAAGACTCCACCCCAAAACTACTAGAACTCATACAGCAATTCAGTAACGTGGCAGGATACAAAGTCAATGTACAGAAATCAGTGGCTTTCTTATACACTAACAATGAAAATACAGAAAGGGAAATTAGAGAATCGATTCCATTTTCTATAGCACCAAGAACCATAAGATACCTGGGCATAAACCTAACCAAAGAAGTAAAGGACCTGTACTCGAGGAACTACAGAACACTCATGAAAGAAATTGAAGAAGACACAAAAAGATGGAAGACTGTTCCATGCTCTTGGATTGGAAGAATAAACATTGTTAAAATGTCTATACTGCCTAGAGCAATCTATACTTTTAATGCCATTCCGAGCAAAATTCCACCGATATTTTTCAAAGAGCTAGAGCAAATAATCCTAAAATTTGTATGGAGTCAGAAGAGACCCCGAATTGCTAAGGAAATGTTGAAAAACAAAAACAAACCTGGCGGCATCACGTTACCCCGATTTCAAGCTTTACTACAAAGCTGTGATCACCAAGACAGCGTGGTACTGGCATAAAAACAGACACATAGACCAGTGGAACAGAGTGGAGAGCCCAGATATGGACCCTCAACTCTATGGTCAAATAATCTTCGACAAAACAGGAAAAAATATTCAATGGAAAAAAGACAGTCTCTTCAATAAATGGTGCTGGGAAAACTGGACAGCGATATGTAGAAGAATGAAACTCGACCATTCTCTTACACCGTACACAAAGATAAACTCGAAATGGATAAAAGACCTCAACGTGAGACAGGAATCTATCAGAATCCTAGAGGAGAACATAGGCAGGAACCTCTTCGATATCAGCCACAGCAACTTCTTTCAAGATATGTCTCCAAAGGCCAAGGAAACAAAAGCAAAAATGAACTTTTGGGACCTCATCAAGATCAAAAGCTTCTGCACAGCAAAGGAAACAGTCAACAAAACAAAGAGGCAACCCACGGAATGGGAGAAGATATTTGCAAATGACAGTACAGACAAAAGGTTGATATCCAGGATCTATAAAGAACTTCTCAAACTCAACACACACACAACAGATAATCATATCAAAAAATGGGCAGAAGATATGAACAGACACTTCTCCAATGAAAACATACAAATGGCTATCAGACACATGAAAAAATGTTCATCATCACTAGCCATCAGGGAGATTCAAATTAAAACCACATTGAGATACTTCCTGACACCAGTTAGAATGGCCAAAATTAGCAAGACAGGAAACCACGTGTGTTGGACAGGATGTGGAGAAAGGGGAACCCTCTTACACTGTTGGTGGGAATGGAAGTTAGTGCAGCCACTTTGGAGAACAGTGTGGAGATTCCTCAAGAAATTAAAAATGGAGCTTCCCTATGACCCTGCAATTGCACTGCTGGGTATTTACCCCAAAGATACAGATGTAGTGAAAAAAGGGCCATTTGTACCCCAATATTTATTGCAGCAATGGCTACGGTCGCCAAACTGTGGAAAGAACCAAGATGCCCTTCAATGGATGAATGGATAAGGAAGATGTGGTCCATATACACGATGGAGTATTATGCCTCTATCAGAAAGGACGAATACCCAACTTTTGTAGCAATATGGACGGGACTGGAAGAAATTATGCTGAGTGAAATAAGTCAAGCAGAGAGAGTCAAGTATCATATGGTCTCACTTATTTGTGGAGCATAACAAATAACATGGAGGACATGGGGAGATGGAGAGTAGAGGGAGTTGAGGGAAACTGGAAGGGGAGATGAACCGTGAGAGACTATGGACTCTGAAAAACAACCAGAGGGTTATGAAGGGGCAGCAGGGGGGTGGGGTGGGGTGGGAGGTTGAGGAACCAGGTGGTGGGTAATAGGGACGGCACGTACTGCATGGAGCACTGGGTGTGATGCCAAAACAATGAACACTGTTATGCTGTAAATAAACAAATAAAAATAAATAAATAAAAAGAATAAATGGTTCTCCAACCCTCATGTTGAATATGGAAGAGTATTTTTTCTAAAATTAGTCTCTTGTACAGACCACATTGAAGGGTCTTCTTGTTTCCTTTTGGTTTGTTTCATTCCATTCTGATACCCTATGCTTCTGGTAGAAGCATTTTGTCTTTTTACCTTCTGAATAATTATTGAAAGCTATTATGTTAGTGCCATTTAGAACGTGAAATGTCACTGTTTCTTTACCTCATCTGTGTACTCTTTTTACTTTTCTTTCTTTCCTTTTTTTTTTTTTTTTGAATTTGGGCTCCCTCTCTCTCTACTCAAAGGATCCCCTTTAATATTTCTTGCAGGGAGAGTTTATTGTTCAGAAATTCCTTTCTTTTTTTGTTTGTCCTAGACACTCTCTACCTCTCCCTTCACTCCGAATGATAGCCTTGGGGTATACACTATTTGTGACTGCATATTCTTTATCCTCATATAGCACATTGAGTATATCCTACCTGTCCTTCCTGCCCTGATAAGTCTCTGTGGACCGGTCTGCTGCCAGCCTCATGTACCTACCCTTGGAGGTGAAGGACGTCTTGTTCCAAGCTTCTTTGAGGATTTTCTATTTGTCTTTGATTTTCAAACTTCAGGATTATATTTCTATGTGTTGACTAATTTTTACTGATTTTGAGGGGTATTCTCTGTGCCTCCTCGACTTGAATGCCAGTATCCTTCCCCAGATTAGGGAATTTCTCAGATATCTATAATTTGTTGAATTAAACCTTCTACCCCTTTCTCCTGGCCCTCAGCTTCTGGGATCCCTCTAATACGGATATCATTTCCTTTCATGGAATTCCCAAGCACTCAAAGTCTCCCTTCATGATCCAATAGCTTTGTTTCTCTCATTTTTTCAGCATTTTAATTTTTCCATCCTTTAATCTTCTATGTCACTGATACATACTTCTCCCTCATTCATCGCCTTTGGATAGCCTCCACTTGAATTATATCTCAGTAATAGCACTTTCAAAATGGACCTGAGTATTCGTTCTTTTATGTCTATAGTAAGGGATGCTCTAGGGCCTAGTATGCTTGTATCCAGCCCAGTTACTATCTTTATAATCATTGTTTTCAATTCTAGTGCAGAGACTTTATATATATTCATATTGTTTCAATCCCTGTGAGTGAGTTCATTATTTTGAGGTGAATTCTCCATCTCCTCATTTTGCCCAGAAAGTAATTATGAAAGCAAAAGCAGCCTTAAAGATGGAAGGGAGCAGAAAAATCAAGAATAAAAAAAAATGGAAACAAAAACAAACAACAAAAGAATACAAAAAACAAGACTCAGTATGTGTTTGGAACTGTTCATTAAAAGAACCAAGATGCCAAAATAAAGAGAAAAGAAAAAAAAAAAGAAGGAAGAAAAAAAAATCTTACAAATATAAAACAATTTAATGAAAAGGGGTAGAAAAAATATACATGTACATAACTTATTGGTAAAAATAAACATGAAAAATATTAAAAAGTTTAAATATAAAAAAAGCACTAAAGAATGCCAATAGATCTTGTGAGATGAACTTACTGCATCAGTTGACAGGACCTTGTGATTCTTTGCTCTTCTCTTAATGATTTGTCTATAATATTGATTTATTTGAAAATGTGGAACTGCCCTTGTGTCCCAGGGTTAAATCCCAAGGGGTCATGGTGGATAATGTTGTTTTTGTTTTTGTTTTTATTTATTTTATTTATTTTCTTTTATTTTGTTTCAGCGTAACAGTATTCATTGTTTTAGTACCACACCCAGTGCTCCATGCAATACGTGCTCTCCTTAATACCCACCTCTTTGTTCACCCAACCTCCCGCCCCCTTCAAGACCCTCAGGTTGTTTTTCAGAGTCCATAGTCTCTCATGGATCATCTCCCCTTCCAATTTCCCTCAGCTCCCTTCTCCTCTCCATCTCCCCATGGCCTCCATGTTATTTGTTATGCTCCACAAATAAGTGAAACCATATGATACTTGACTCTCTCTGCTTGACTTATTTCACTCAGCATAATCTCTTCCAGTCCCACCCATGTTGCTACAAAAGTTGGGTATTCATCCTTTCTGATGGAGGCATAATACTCCATCGTGTATATGGACCACATCTTCCTTATCCATTCGTCCATTGATGGGCATCTATGTTCTTTCAACAGTTTGGCGATTGTGACCATTGCTGCTATAAATATTGGGGTACAAATGGCCCTTCTTTTCACTACATCTGTATCTTTGGGTAAATACCCAGCAGTGCAATGGCAGGGTCATAGGGAAGCTCCATTTTTAATTTCTTGAGGAATCTCCACACTGTTCTCCAAAGTGGCTGCACCAACTTGCATTCCCACCCACAGTGGAAGAGGGTTCCCCTTTCTCCACATCCTCTCCAACACATGTTATTTCCTGTCTTGCTAATTTGGGCCATTCTAACTGGTATAAGGTGGTGTCTCAAAGTGATTTTAATTTGAATCTCCCTGAGGGCTAATGATGATGAACATTTTTTCATGTGTCTGATAGCCATCTGTATGTCTTCATTGGAGAAGTATCTGTTCATATCATCTTCCCATTATCTGATACGATTATCTGTTTCATGCGTGCTGAGATTGAGGAGCTCTTTATAGATCCTGGATATGAATCTTTTCTCTGTACTGTCATTTTCAAATATCTTCTCCCATTCCGTGGGCTGCATCTTTGTTTTCTTCACTGTTTCCTTTGATGAGCAGAAGCTTTTGATCTTGAGGAAGTCCCAAAAGTTCATTTTCACTTTTGTTTCCTTTGCCTTTGGAGACATATCTTGAAAGAAGTTGCTGTGGCTGATATCAAAAAGGTTACTTCCTATGTTCTCCTCTAAGATTCTGATGGATTCCTGTCTCACGTGGAGGTCTTTTATCCATTTCGAGTTTATCTCTCTGTATGGTGGAAGAGAATGGTCGAGTATCATTCTTCTACATGTAGCTGTCCAGTTTTCCCAGCACCACTGATTGAAGATACTGTCTTTTTTCCACTGTATATTTTTTCCTGTTTTGTCGAAGATTATTTGACCATAGAGTTGAGGGTCCATATCTGGGCTCTCTACTGAGTCCCACTGGTTTATGTGTCTGTTTTTATGCCAGTACCATGCTGTCTTGGTGATCACAACTTTGTAGTAAAGCTTAAAATCAGGTAGCATGATGCCGCCAGTTTTATTTTTGTTTTTCAACATTCCCTTAGTTGATTCAGGGTCTCTTCTGATTCCATACAAATTTTAGGATTAATTGCTCCAGCTCTTTGAAAAAGACCAGAGTAATTTTGATTGGAATGGCATTAAAAGTGTAGATTGTTCTAAGCAGTATAGACATTTTAACAATGTTTACTCTTCTGATCCAAGAGCATGGAACAGTCTTCCATCTTTTTGTGTCTTCTTCAATTCTTTTCATGAGTGTTCTGTAGTTCCTCGAGTACAGATCCTTTACCTCGTTCGTTAGGTTTATTCCCATGTATCTTATGGTTCTTGGTGATAGAGTAAATGGAATCGATTCTCTAATGTCCCTTTCTGTATTTTCATTGTTAGTGTATAAGAAAGACACTGATTTATGTACATTGACTTTGTATCCTGCCATGTTACTGAATTAGTTCTAGTAGTTTTGGGGTCGAGTTTTTTGTGTGTTCCATATAAAGAATGATTTCATCTGTGAAGAGAGAGAGTTTGACTTCTTCATTGCCAATTTGGATACTTTTATTTCTCTTTGTTGTCTGATTGCAGTTGCTAGGACTTTTAATACTATGTTGAACAAGGGTGTTGAGTGTGGGCATCCTTATCATAGTCGTGATCTCAACGGGAAGGCTGTGATCCTTTTCCCAATGAGGATGATATTTGCTGTGGGTCTTTCATAGATAGGTTTTATGAAGTTCAGGAATGTTCCCTCTATCCCTATACTTTGAGAAGTTTTTATCAGGAATGGACGCTGGATTTTGTCAAGTGCTTTATCTGCATCAATTGAGAAGACCATGTGGTTCCTCTTTCTTCTCTTATTGATTTGTTCTATCACATTGATTGATATGCGAATGTTGAACCATCCTTGTAACACAGGGATGAATCCCACCTGGTCATGGTGGATAATCTTTTTAATGTGCTGCTGGATCCTGTTTGCTTGGATCTTGTTGAGAATCTTAGCATCCACATTCATCAGTGATATAGGTCTGAAATTCTCCTTTTTGGTAGGGTCTTTGCCTGGTTTGGGGATCAGGGTAATGCTGGCTTCATAAAAAGAGTCTGGAAGTTTCCCTTCTGCTTCAATTTTTTTGGAACAGCTTCAGGAGAATTGGTGTTATTTCTTCTTTGCAAGTTTGATAGAATACCCCAGGGAATCCATCAAGTACTGGGCTATTCTGTTTTGGGAGATTTTTGATCGCTGCTTCAATCTTGTTACTAGATATCGGTCTACTCAGGTTGTCAGTTTCATCCTGGTTCGATTTTGGGAGTTTATAGTTTTCCAGGAATGCATCCATTTCATCTAGGTTGCTTAGCTTATTGGCATATAACTGTTGATAATAACTTCTGATGATTGTTTCTACTTCCTTGGTGTTAGTTGTGATCTGTCCCTTTTCATTCGTAATTTTATTAATTTGTGCTTTCTCTCTTTTGGATTAGTGTGGCCAATTGTTTATCAATCTTATTGATTCTTTCCGAAAACCAGCTTCTAGTTTCATAGATATGGTCTATTACATCTCTAGTTCCTACCTCATTGATCTCTGCTCTAATCTTTTTTTTTTTCTTTCGTTTCTTTTTTTTTTCCATTTTATTTATTTTTTCAGCGTAACAGTATTCATTCTTTTTGCACAACACCCAGTGCTCCATGCAAAACGTGCCCTCCCCATTACCCACCACCTGTTCCCCCAACCTCCCACCCCTGACCCTTCAAAACCCTCAGGTTGTTTTTCAGAGTCCATAGTCTCTTATGGTTCGCCTCCCGTCCCCAATGTCCATAGCCCGCTCCCCCTCTCCCAATCCCACCTCCCCCCAGCAACCCCCAGTTTGTTTTGTGAGATTAAGAGTCATTTATGGTTTGTCTCCCTCCCAATCCCATCTTGTTTCATTTATTCTTGATTACTTCCCTTCATGTGTTTGGAGTTGGTTTGATTTGTTGTTGATTCTCCAGTACTTTAAGTTGTAGAGACAGCTGGTGTATTCTGGATTTTTCAATTTTTTGAGGGAGGCTAAAATGGCTATGTATTTCCCCCTTAGAACTGCCTTTGCTGTATCCCATAGGTTTTGGACCGAGGTGTCTTCATTCTCATTGGTTGCCATGAATGTTTAAGTTCATCTTTGATCTCCTGGTTGATCCAGAGACACCACAGCCCCGTGCCCCTCCCCGATCTCCTGGTTGATCCAAGCATTCTTAAGCAAAGTTTCATTCAATTCTCTTATTTCTTTATTGATTTTCTGCTTCAATGATCTGTCTACTACTGAGAGAGGCATGTTAAGATCTCCTACTATTAATGTATTCATATCAATATGACTCTTTTTCTTGATTAATAGTTTTCTTATCTAATTGGATGCTCCCATATTGTAGGTATAGGTATTTACAATTGTTAGATCAACTTGGTGGATATTCCCTTTAAGAATGATGTAGTGTCCTTCTGTATCTCTGACTACAGTCTTTAGTTTAAAATCTAATTTATCTGATATGAGAATCGCTACCATAGCCTTCTTTTGAGGCCCATTGGCATGAAAGATGCTTCTCCTTCTCTTCACTTTCAGTCTGGGTGTATCTTTAGGTTCAAAATGGGTTTCTTGTAGACAACATATGGATGGGTCCTGCGTTTTATCCAATCTGCAAACTTGTGTCATTTTATGGGGTGCATTTAGGCCATTCACATTGAGAGTGATTATTGATAGATAAGTTTCTATTGACATTGTGTTACCTTTGAAATCTTTCTGTCTGTAGATTGTCTCTATATTTCTGTTCAATGATATTCTTAGGATTTTTTTCTCTTTTATAGGACCCCCCCTTAGTATTTCCTGCAGTGTCGCCTTGGTGGTTACATAGTCTTTAAGCCTTGCAGGTCTTGGAAACTCTTTATCTCTTCATCCATTTTGAATGACAGTTTTGCTGGATAAAGTGTTCTTGGCTGCATGTTATTCTCATTTAGTGCTCTGAATATATTTTGCCAGCCCTTCCTGGCTTGCCAGGTCTCTGTGGACAGGTCTGACATTAATCTGATGGGCTTTCCTCTGTATGTAAGGAGCTTCTTTGTCCTAGCTGCTTTCAAGAGGGTCTGCCTAGAGTTATAATTCTTCATTCTAAAGGGTCGTGAGGACTTTCCAGAATCTAAAATCTTGGGGGGAAACCGTTCTGCCTCTAGTACATGAATGCTCTTTCCATTCATGAGATTGGGAAAAATTTCATAGACAAATTCTTCCACTACATCTTCTAGACTTCTTTCTTTCTCCTCCCCTTCAGGGATTCCAATAATTCTGACATTAGAACATTTCATGGCATCATTTATTCCCCTGATTCTGTTTTTGTGGCTTCTGAGCTGTTTGTTCCAGGCTTCCTCCTGATCCTTTCTCTCTATTTGTTTGTCCTCCAGATCACTATTTTTATCTTCTGTCTTGGTTACCCTAGCTTTCAGAGAATTTAGATTGGATTGGAACTCATTGAGAGCATTTTGAACATCATCCTTGGTGGCTTTCAGTTCTGCCCTAACTTTGTGAACATCATCCCTGGTGGCTTGGAGTTCTGCCCTAATCAATTCCGTTTGGTCATCCATGTATTTCTCCAACTGAGCTATTGCCTGGAGAATTGTTAGTCTGAATTCCTTTTCTGACATATTGTCTATGTCGATAGCCATTAGCTCTGTTGCAGAAGATCCATCCTCTGTATTTTTCTTCTGTTGGGCATTCCTCCTCCTAGTCATTTTGGTGAGAGATGACTGAACATATGTCGCTGGATGTATCAAATGTGGTGCAGTCAAGGTTCACCCTGAAATGCTTCTGAGCAATCAGGATTCCCCACCCAATCGATATAAAAAAGAAAGGAGAAAAAAAATGAAGGTAGAGAGAGAGTGAGAGAGAGAGACAGCAAAAAAAGGAAGATAAAAGAGAAGACTCAGCCCAAATGGGCCCCAAGGTAAAATTTATGAAGTATACAAACAAAAGTAGAAAAACAAAAAGACTGAAAAAAGTATAGTACAAGAGAGGGGAGTAGTCAATATGGCGGACAAGTAGCAGGCTGAGACTACATCAGGTAGCAGGAGATCAGCTCGATAGCTTATCTAAACATTGCAAACACCTACAAATCCAATGGGAGATCAAAGAGAAGAAGAACAGCAATTCTAGAAACAGAAAATCAACCACTTTTGGAAAGGTAGGACTGGCGGAGAAGTGAATCTAAAATGACGGGAAGATAGACCACGGGGGGAGGGGCCGGCTCCCGACAAGCAGCAGAGCAATGGAGCACAAAATCAGGACTTTTAAAAGTCTGTTGCACTGAGGGACTTTGCTCCAGAGGCTAAACCGGGGTGAAGCCCACGTGGGGTCAGCATGGCCCCAGATCCTGCAGGGTCACAGAAGGATCGGGGGTGTCGGAGTGTCGCAGAGCTTGCAGGTGTTAGAACAGAGAAGCCGGCTACAGAGACAGAGCCTAGGACTGAACTCTCAGCTCGGGGTTACCTTGAACTGGTCACGGGCTGGGTGAGCTCGGAGCGCGGCTGGAGGCTGGGGATACGGGAGTGATTGGGCGCTGTCCTCTGGGGGCTCACCGAGGAGTGGGGCCCCGGGCTCTTGGCTCCTCCGGGCCAGAGACTAGGAGGACACCATTTTTATTCCCATCCTCTGGAACTCGACGGAAAACATTCAGGGAACAGAAGCTCCAAAAAGCGAACCCGAGCCGATTACTTAGTCCGGCCCCGGTAAGGGTGGTACAATTCCGCCTTGGGCAAAGACACTTGAGAGTCACTACAACAGGCCCCTCCCCCAGATGATCAACAAAATATCCAGCCAGGTCGAAGTTCATCTATCAAGGAAAGCAGGTTCAATACCTAAGACAGCAGTGGAATTCCAGAGGAGGAGAAAGCAAAGCAGGGAACTCATGGCTTTCTCCCCATGATTCTTTAGTCTTGTGGTTAATTCAATTGTTTTTTCAATTTTTTTCTTTCTTTTTTCTTCTTCTGCTAAATTTTTTAAAACTTTTACCCTTTTCTTTTTTAACATTTTTTGACTAGTTTATCTAAAAAATATATTTTTTCTTTCCTTTTTTATATTTTTTCTTGATTTGTTTTATTTTTTTAATTTTTTTCTTTTTTTTCTGAACCTCTTTTTATTCCCCCTCCCCACAATTTGGGGTCTCTTCTGATTTGGTTAAGTGCATTTTTCTGGGGTCGTTGCCACCCTTTTAGTATTTTATTTGATCCTTCATATCCTCTTATCTGGACAAAATGACAAGGCGGAAAAAATCACCACAAATGAAAGAACAAGAGACAGTACCGAAGGCTAGGGATCTAATCAACACAGACATTGGTAATATGTTAGATCAAGAGTTCAGAATGATGATTCTGAAGGTCTAGCCAGGCTCGAAAAAGGCATGGAAGTTATTAGAGAAACCATCTCTGGAGAGATAAAAGCCCTTTCTGGAGAAATTAAAGAACTAAAATCTAACCAACTTGAAATCAAAAAAGCTATTAATGAGGTGCAATAAAAAATGGAGGCTCTCACTGCTAGGATAAATGAGGCAGAAGAAAGAATTAGTGATCTAGAAGACCAAATGACAGAGAATAAATAAGCCAAACAAAAGAGGGACAGACAGCTACTGGACCATGAGGGGAGAATTTGAGAGATAAGTGACACCATAAGACAAAAAAACATTAAATAATTGGGATTCCAGAAGAAGAAGAAAGAGAGAGGGGAGCAGAAAGTCTATTGGAGATAATTATTGTAGAGAATTTTCCTTATATGGCAAAGGGAACAAGCATCAAAATCCAGGAGGGGCAGAGAACCCCTCTCAAAGTCAGCAAGAATAGGTCCACACCCCGTCACCTAATAGTAAAATTTAAAAGTCTTAGTGACAAAGAGAAAAACCTGAAAGCAGCCCGGGAAAAGAAGTCTGTAACATAAAATGGTAAAAATACTAGATTGGCAGCAGACTTATCCACAGAGACCTGGCAGGCCAGAAAGAGCTGGCATGATATATTCAGAGCACTAAACGAGAAAAACATGCAGCCAAGAATACCCTGTCCAGCTAGGCTATCACTGAAAATAGAAGGAGGGATAAAAAGATTCCAGGGTAAACAAAAACTGAAAGAATTTGCAAACACCAAACCAGCTCTGCAGGAAATATTGAAAGCGGTCCTCTAAGCAAAGAGAGAGCCTAAAAATAGTAGATCAGAAAGATACAGAGACAATATACAGTAACAGTCACCTTACAGGCTAATAATGGCACTAAATTCATATCTCTCAATAGTTACCCTGAATGTTAATGGGCTAAATGCCCCAATCAAAAGACACAGGGTATCAGAATGGATTAAAAAAAAAAAAAACATCAATATGTTGCCTACAAGAAACTCATTTTAGATGCGAAGACACCTCCAGATTTAAAGTGAGGGGGTGGAAAACAATTTACCATGCTAATGGGCATCAGAAGAAAGCTGGGGTGGCAATCCTTATATCAAATCAATTAGATTTTAAGCCAAAGACTATAATAAGAGAAGAGGAAGGACACTATATCATACTCAAAGGGTCTGTCCAACAAGAAGATCTAACAATTTTAAATATCTATGCCCCTAACGTGGGAGCAGCCAACTATATCAATCAATTAATAACAAAATCAAAGAAACACATCAATAATAAATACAATAATAGTAGGGGACTTGAACACTCCCCTCACTGAAATGGACAGATCATCCAAGCAAAAGTTCAACAAGGAAATAAAGGCCTTAAATGACACACTGGACCAGATGGACATCACAAATATATTCAGAACATTTCATCCCAAAGCAACAGAATACACATTCTTCTCTAGTGCACATGGAACCTTCTCTAGAATAGATCACATCCTGGGTCACAAATCAGGTCTCAACCGGTATCAAAATATTAGGATCATTCCCTGCATATTTTCAGACCACAATGCTCTGAAGCTAGAACTCAATCACAAGAGGAAAGCTGGAAAGAACCCAAATACATGGAGACTAAACAGCATCCTTCTAAAGAATGAATGGGTCAACCAGGAAATTAAAGATGAATTGAAAAAATTCATGGAAACAAATGATAATGAAAACACAACGGTTCAAAATCTGTGGGACACAGCAAAGGCAGTCCTGAGAGGAAAATATATAGCGGTACAAGCCTTTCTCAAGAAAAAAGAAAGGTCTCAATTACATAACCTAACCCTACACTTAAAGAAGCTGGAGAAAGAACAAGAAAGAAACTGTAAACCCAGCAGAAGAGAAATCATAAAGATCAGAGAAGAAATCAATGAAATAGAAACCAAAAAAAAAAAAAAAATAGAAAAAATCAATGAAACTAGGAGCTGGTTTTTGGAAAGAATCAATAAGATTGATAAACCCCTGGCCAGACTCATCAAAAAGAAAAGAGAAAGGACCCAAATAAATAAAACCATGAATGAAAGAGGAGAGATCACAACTAACACCAAAGAAATACAGACAATTATAAGAATATACTATGAGCAATTCTACGCCAACAAATTTGGCAATCTGGAAGAAATGGAGGCATTCCTAGAGACATATAAACTACCACAACTGACCCATGAAGAAATAGAAAACCTGAACAGGCCCATAACCAGTAAGGAGTTTGAAACAGTCTTCAAAAATCTCCAGAAAAAAAGCCCAGGGCCAGATGGCTTCTCAGGGGAATTCTACCAAACATTTAAAGACAGCCTCTTCAATAAATGGTGCTGGGAAAATTGGACAGCCACATGCAGAAAAATGAAATTGGACCATTTCCTTACACCACACACGAAAATAGACTCAAAATGGATGAAGGACCTCAATGTGAGAAAGGAATCCATCAAAATCCTTGAGGAGAATGCAGGCAGCAACCTCTTCAACCTCAGCCGCAGCAACATCTTCCTAGGAACATCGGCAAAGGCAAGGGAAGCAAGGGCAAAATGAACTATTGGGATTTCATCAAGATCAAAAGCTTTTGCACAGCAAAGGAAACAGTTAACAAAACCAAAAGTCAACTGACAAAATGGGAGAAGATATTTGCAAACGACATATCAGATAAAGGGCTAGTATCCAAAATCTATAAGGAACTTAGCAAACTCAACACCCAAAGAACAAATAATCCAATCAAGAAATGGGCAGAGGACATGAACAGATATTTCTGCAAAGAAGACACCCAGATGGCCAACAGACACATGAAAAAGTGCTCCACATCACTCGGCATCAGGGAAATACAAATCACAACCACAATGAGATATCACCTCACACCAGTCAGAATGGCTAAAATGAACAAGTCAGGAAATGACAGATCCTGGCGAGGATGTGGAGAAAGGGGAACCCTCCTCCACTGTTGGTGGGAATGCAAGCTGGTGCAACCACTCTGGAAAACAGCATGGAGTTTCCTCAGAATGTTGAAAATAGAACTACCCTATGACCCAGCAATTGCACTACTGGGTATTTACCCTAAAGATACAAACATAGTGATCCGAAGGGGCACATGTACCTGAATGTTTATAGCAGCAATATCTACAATAGCCAAACTATGGAAAGAACCTAGATGTCCATCAACAGATGAATGGATAAAGAAGATGTGGTATATATATACAATGGAATATTATGCAGTCATCAAAAGAAATGAAATTTTGCCATTTGCAATTACGTGGATGGAACTAGAGGGTATCATGCTTAGTGAAATAAGTCAATCTGAGAAAGACAACCATCATATGATCTCCCTGATATGAGGACATGGAGATGCAACATGGGGTTTAGGAGGATAGGAGAAGAATAAATGAAACAAGATGGGATTGGGAGCGAGACAAACCTAAATGACTCTTAATCTCACAAAACAAACTGGGTGTTGCTGGAGGGAGGTGGGGTTGGGAGAGTGGGAGGGGGTTATGGACATTTTGGAGGGTATGTGCTATGGTGAGTGCTGTGAAGTGTGTAAACCTGGTGATACACCGACCTGTACCCCTGGGGATAAAAATATGTTATATGTTTATAAAAGAAAAGAAAAGAATGGATGAATACCCAACTTTTGTTGCAACATGGACGGGACTGGATGTGATTATGCTGAGTGAAACAAGTCAAGCAGAGAGAGTCAAGTATCACAAGGTTTCACTTATTTGTGGAGCATAACACATGACATGAAGGACATTGGGAGATGGAGAGGAGAAGGAAGTTGAGGGAAATTGGAAGGGGATGTGAACCATAAGAGACTATGGACTCTGAAAAACAACCTGAGGGTTTTGAAGGGGCGGGGTGGGAGGTTGGGGAAACCAGGTGGTGGGTAATAGGGAGGGCACGTATTGCATGAAGCACTGGGTGTTGTGCAAAAACAATGAATACTGTTATGCTGAAAAATAAATAAATTTAAAAAAAAGAAAAAAATATATGACAACAGAAAAAAAAATATATGAAAGCAAAAAAAGGAAGAACCTCGTCAAAAAGAACCTCAAGTATAAGATTTATATACTATCAGGATAAACACAAATACACAGAAACACTGGCGGAAAGAAAAGTTGGGAGAGTGGTTATAAATTCTCAGTGTAGGCAAGGAACATTATTTTGATTCTTCCTGGATGTATCTTGATGTCTTTGTGAAAGGACTCAACTTTCCTAAGATAAAGAGGGATTAAAAATTGTTTTACCTATGGGGTAGCATTCGTTGGGGAAAGGGGATTACCTTGAAGTTAGCGCCATATGTATATTAGAAAATAAAGATTAAAAAAGAATAAACTAGACTAAACTAAACTAAAATTAAAAAATAAAAAAATAGAAAAGCAAAAGAAAAACACGGGTGTATATATCAAAAAGTTCAGGTTAGATGGTTATTAAGGAATTTGATGTACTGGACATCTCACTGTGATGGGAAATATGTTAAAAATTATCTATATGTATAAAAAAAGAACAAGAATAATGGTAATGAGCTAAAAATAAAAGTTGTATTTATGAAGTAGTAGTGGTTTTTTTCTCTCTCTCTCTTTTTTTTTTCTTTTCTGTTTGGTTTTCTGGGGGAGGGACCTGCCACGTGGGTTTTCAGTCAATGATGTTCCCTGAGTTAAGTCCTCACCCTTTCACCTCACCACCACCTTCAAGGGGGTGGGCTCTGAAGAAACTGTTTTTTTTTTTTCAGGCTTTTGTTCTCTGGAGGTTTTTATGTTTGTTCATCTGTTTTCTCTCTCCTTGACAGCTTTTGATGGTTTTTAGAGGTTTAGAGGAGAGCAAACTGCACCACAACCTCCCTCTCAGAAAGAAGCCTCAGAAAGCTCTGCAGAGCTCCTGGCAGAGTAGGTTCTGAGTCACAGTCCTTGGGCATGCAGGATCTCCTCCTTGTACCCCAAACCACAGCCGCGGTGGATGTCTGGGAAGCTCCAGACATCCAGACATCCAGAGATGTTCCAAGCAGCGATTGCACACTTGGATTTTCCCACTGGCCCGGGCTGGGAGTGCCTGGTTTTTCCGGGTCCAAGTGCTCCTGGCTAACGCCTCTGAGCACCTCTCCCAAGGGAGGGTGTGGGGCATGCGTGTCTCAGGAATGCCATCTGGTCAGGCTCCCAGCCCCTCACGGGAGCCAGACCCCACGTGTTATCGGGTGTGCTGGTAGCTCAGGCATACTGGCGGCTCAGGGACCAAGACCTGGTTTCTCTGCCGCACTCTCTCTGGCTCAGCACCAGGGGAGGCTGTCCTGGGTCTGGTGACTTAAGCCCCTGTCCCTAACCGCCCCAATTCCCACAATTTCCCCCATGATCCTTTGCTCTTTTTTGAGTGCTTTCAACCAGACTCCAAGTTAATGCTGGTCCCCAGATGCAGGGCATTCTCGTATTGGGGTATTGCTTTCCAATTGGTCACCTCTGGTGGTTCCCTCCCCCTTTTGTTTATCTTCCGATATCAGTCCAAATTTCCCACTCCGCTTTACCTGTCCACTGGAGTCTTCTGCTCTTGTAGAGATCCAGACGTGTATAATTCTGATCTCAGGCTGATTTCATGGGTGATCGGAGTTCTTTGGTAGCGAGTCAGCTCACTTTAGGGTACAGGTTGAAACGGCGCCTCCTCCTACTTCCCGGCCATCTTGACCTCTCTATATCTAAATTTTAAGTGGGATTTTGCAGTTTGAAATCATATGTGCAGAAATTTGCATCTTTTTAAAGACTGATTTATTTATTTGAGAGAAACAGTAGGGTGGAGAGGGGCATTGGGAAAGAGACATCTAAGCAGTATAGAGTCTGCTGCTGGGCTCATCATACAACTGCAAAACCAGGACCTAAGCCAAAACCTAAGATTAGGACAACCAACCCACTGCAACACCCAGGTGCCCCAGAAATATCAATTCTTATACCTACTTACTTTCCAGATAATTAATGGTCTGTTCACAAATCCTAGGAAACCAAACAAATGTACTCATCATTCCCTGAACCGGGTCACAACATGAATGTTTAAGCTGAATAAATAGAAAGGCCTTTATTTTTTATATTTATTTTTCCAACATACAAATGCTTATTAATACGAATGAGGATTTAAAGACAGGCAAAGTGAAAATAGTTATAGAAAGACCTTTGAAGATTTTATTTATTTATTTGACACAGAGATAGAGATCACAGGTAGGCAGAGAGGCAGGCAGAAAGAGAGGGGAAGCAGTCTCCCCACTGTTCAGACAGCAAGATACATGGCTTGACCCCATGAACCTGAGTTCATGGTCTGAGTTGAAGGCAAAGGCTTAACCCACTGAGTCACCCAGGCACCCCTAGAAAGACCTTTAAATAAAGAATATCTTCTGTGTACATTTGTTTTCATATGGCACCAGAAAATAAACCCTAAAGAAATTAATTTAAACCTGATCCTGTGTAAACATGAGAATTTTATTCTTTTCCAATCATTGCATCCTTCTTAATCATCTCCAGTGGGATTTTCATTATGGAGAAATGAGTCAGGCAGTGGGACTGCGTAATTGGATAGAACTGTGAAATATTTTTAAGTCCTTCAAAATTCTTATGTTCCCAAGGGGAAGAAGACAAATGAAAGAAGTTTAATATGATTTGGTTAAAACATGAGACAATGGAATATATTTACAAATATCAAGACAGTTATTTGCAAATGCTTTTAGATACCAACTGGAGCTTTTTTTTTTTTTTTAAGAAATGAAGTTGGAATAAATAACCTTAAGTAAAGTTCAAATAGTGCTTTGCTTTATAGTACAATTAGGTGAATGGAAACTCTGTAAAAATGTTACCAAAAAATCATTTAGTTGGATCATTTCAACGACACTGATTAAAAGTCAGCAAAGGTAACTTTAAATACTGTGCCAACTATGATTCACCCATAATATTAGGGTGTTTAATTAAAATGTAATAAATAATAATTGAAGGGATAATTTAAATCTATCCACTTTTCCTTGTTTATTATCAGTAAGACAAATAATTGTCCCTGATATTCCATAATTTGTTTACTTAAAGAGAATAAATATTGGATATATATAATATTATAGAGGTATATTTAAACTTATGAGTATAAAAACAAGTAATATATATTTGGAGAGTTTTTCAAAAGTAAAAGCCTGTTATTCATAGGACACATCTATGATATCTGTTTGATCTACTGTCATACCCTATAAAATAAATCAACACTTTAAGTATTCTTAAATAAGAATTCTATTGAATACAAATGTGTTGGAATGGGTGTATATAATTACCACCACTAGCAGCGTAGCATATAATCTCACTATTATAAACTCAATTAAAATTTCCTTCTTTTATAAATAATTAAAAAACAATTCAGATTTATATAATGATTAGAGTCTAATTTCAGATGTACAAGACATAGAATATATGCAGTGGATTAATAAATATAATTAATTAAATTTCTTTTTTTCTCTCTGCTTTTATTAACATCAGTTTCATTGTACATATAGTTCTTATGGCTGGAAAAATAGGAAAACAGCATCATCAGGATTCATATATATAATTCACATGTGTCTACAATATGCTACTCATATAGCTGTCAGAATAGTAAGGAAAATCCTTTATCAAAAGCATCCCTCAATTAACTCCTGACAAAATTGATATTTTGTAGCATCCATGTTCCTGAAATAATCATGAAGAATGGGCTTGCTATTATTCATTTGATGGTTGGTACACATCCCTAGGACTGACTTTGAAGCCTATATTAGTTTATAACTTTCGACTGTCAATGGTTCTCAATGCAGGACACCAATTTTTATTGATATGACTTTTTGTCTGTGAATCAAATGCAGCTCAGGTCCATGTCTTTATTCCTGTTTTCTGTGTTGAATTCTCACTCATTCCTATTATGCCACAACTATTACAGCAACAAAATAAGAGCAATGGTGAGGCTATGTAACAGATCTTAAACCTTCTCTTTGGATCTCAAATGTTTCACTTTTATTCATATTTTATTTGTCAGAACAAGTCACACAGTGAAACTTACATTAAATTGAGAGGGAATATTCCATTTCTCTGGATGTGCTAATCCCCAAACAAATCCCCAAACTTGTTCCCAGGGGGTAGTGCTTGTATTGCTTTAATGGTATACTTTGATATGCTTAGCTTTCCATTTGACTTATTATGTTCCCATCACTAGTCAAGATTTTCCTTTGAAACCTATTATAATGCACAAAGGACAACTACAAAATCTCAGTGAGATAAAAAATAAAATAAGCATTTATTTCACACAACCTTACAGATTTGATGGCTGGTTTTTGAGTTCAGAATGGTTCCATGTGTCTCTTAATCCTCCCAAACCAGCTCAATGGACAGCAGCTACTCAGGGCATACTTCCCTTGTGGTGGAAGTTCAAGTTTTCAAGGGAAAGCTGCTTATAAAATAAGCAGACTCCAACTTTTATCCACATTTTTATTAACATATAATGTATTATTTATTTCAGGGATAGAAGCCTGTGATTCATCAGTCTTATATGATTCACAGAACTCACCATAGTACACATACCCTTCTCAATGTTTATCACCCAGCCACCGCATCCCACCTACCCCCTTCCCTTCCAGCAACCCTCAGCTTGTTTTCTGAGATTAAGAGTCTGTTATGGTTTGTCTCCCTTTCTGGTTTCATCTTTTTTCATTTTTCTCACCTTTCTACTATGATCCTCTGTCTTGATTCTCAAATTCATCATATTGGTGAGATTATATAATTGTCTTTCTCTGATTAACTTATTTGCATATCATAATACCCTCTAGTTCCATCCACATCATTGCAAAAGGAAAAAAATTCATTTTTGTTGGCCGCATAGTATTCTGTTGTATATATATATATATATAGCATATATTCTTTATCCATTCCTCTGAAGCTGGACATATAGGCTCCGTCCATAGTTTGGCTATTGTGGACATGGCTTTTATAAACATTCATGTGCATATGCCCCTTCAGATCACCACATTTGTTTCCTTACGGTAAATATCCAGTAGGGAAGTTGGTGGGTCATAGGGGGGCTCTGTTCCCTCCCCCTTTTATTTCACTCAGATGTCTTTTACCCCTTGTCTATAGAGAATTTATTTTAAATTTACTTAATTTTTTCAGTGTTCCAAGATTCGTTGTTTATGCACCACACCAGTGGTCCATGCAATACGTGCCTTCCTTAATACACACCACCAGGCTCACCTAACACCACAATTCCTCCCCCCAAAACTGTAACTTTGTTTCTCAGAGTACACAGTCTCTCATGCTTTATCTCCACCTCCAATTTCCCCAACTCCCCTCTCCTCTCCATCTCCCCATGTCCTCCATGTTATTCCTTATGCTCCCCAAGTAAGTGAAACAATATGACAATTGACTCTCTCTACTTGACTTATTTCACTCAGCATAAGCTCCTCCAGTCCCATTCATGTTGATATCAAAGTTGGGTATTAATGCATAATATTCCACTGTATATATGGACCATATCTTCTTTATCCATTCATCTCTTGAAGGGCATCTTGGCTCTTTTCACAGTTCATCAAATGTGGCCATTGATTCTATGAGCACTGGGGTATATACAGAGCTTCTTTTCACTACATCTGAATCTTTTGAGCAAATACCCAGTAGTGCAATTGCAGAGTCATGGTGTAGCTCTATTTTTAAATTTTTTTAAAGATTTTATTTATTTATTTGACAGAGATCACAAGCAGGCAGAGAGGCAGGCAGAGAGAGAGGAGGAAGCAGGCTCCCCGCGGAGCAGAGAGCCCAATGCGGGGCTCAATCCCAGGACCCTGAGATCATGACCTGAGCCAAAGGCAGCGGTTTAATCCACTGAGCCACCCAGGCACCCCGTAGCTCTATTTTTAATTCCTTAAGGAATCTCAACACTGTTTTCCAAAGTAGCTGCACCAACTTTCATTCCCATCAACAGTGTAAGAGGGTTGCCATTTCTCCACATCCTCTCCAACACTTGTTGTTTACTGTCTTGTTAATTTTGGTCATTCTAACTGATGCAAGGTGGAATCGCAATGTGGTTCTGATTTCAATCTTCCTAATGGCTAATACTGATGCACATTTTTCATGTTACTGTTAGCCACTTGTACGTCTTCTTTGGAAAAGTATCTGTTCATGTCTTCTGCCCATTTTTTTTTTTTTGCACGATTATCTGTTTTTTGAGTGTTGAGTTTGAAGAGTTCTTTATAGATCTTGGATATCAGCCCTTTGTCTGTACTGTCATTTGCGAATATCTTCTCCCATTCCTTGGATTGCCTCTTTGTTTTGTTGACTGTTTTCTTTGAAGGTCAGAAGCTTTAGATCTTGGTGAAGTCCCAAAAGTTCATTTTTGCTTCTGTTTCCTTTATGTTTGGAAACTTGTATTGAGAGAAGTTGCTGTGGCCGATGTGGAAGAGTTTACTGCCTTTGTTCTCCAAAGGGATTTTGATAGATTCCTGCCTACATTGAGGTTTTTGTTTTGTTTTTGTTTTTGTTTTTGTCCATTTTGAGTTTATCTTTGTGTATGGTATAAGAGATTGTCGTGTTTCCTTCTATATATAGCTGCCCAATTTTGCCAACACCATTTATTGAAGACACTATCTTTTTTCCACTTGGTATTTTTGCCACCTTGTCAAAGATTAGTTGATCATAGAGTTGTGGGT
Source organism: Meles meles (assembly GCF_922984935.1). Classification (NCBI taxonomy): domain Eukaryota; kingdom Metazoa; phylum Chordata; class Mammalia; order Carnivora; family Mustelidae; genus Meles; species Meles meles. Next base: position 2,016 of record NW_025721273.1, on the reverse strand, counting down.
CCATATGCAGACTCTCTACTCTGTTCCACTGGTCTATCCTTCTGTTTTTGTGCCAGTACTATGCTGTCTTGGTGACCATAGCTTTATAATAATGCTTGAAATCAGACAACATGATGCGCCCATGTTTGCTTTTCTTTTTCAACATTTACTTAGCAATTAGGGGTCATTTTCAGGTCCATACAAATTTTAGGATTGTTTGGTTCAGCATTATGGAAAATACTAGTGGAAATTTGGCTGGGATGGCATTGAAAGTATAGATTGCTCTGGCCAGTATAGACATTTTAACAACATTTATTCTTCCAATCAAAGATCATGGAATGCTTTTCCATCTTTTTGTTTCTTCTTTAATTTCTTTCATAAGTGTTCTGTAGTTCGTTGAGTACAGATACTTTACCTCTTTGGTTAGGTTTATTCCCAGGTATCTTATGTTTCACAGTGCTGTAGTAAGTGGAATCAATTCTTTAATTTCCCTTTCTGTATTTTGATTATTAGTGTAAAAGAAAGAAACTGATTTCTGTGCATTGATTTTGTATCCTGCCACATTATGCAATTGCTGTATGAGTTCTAGTAGTTTGGAAATGGAGTCTTTTGAGTTTTCTGTGTAATGTATCATGTCATCTGCAAAGAGAGAGTTTGACTTCTTCTTTGCCAATCTGAATGACTTTTATTTTCTTTTAGGTGTCTGATTGCTGTTGCTATGACTCCTAGACTATGGTGAACAACAGAGGCAGGAGTCATCATTCTTGTGTTTTTGACCTCAAAATTAAGGATGTTAGCATTTCCCCTTTGAGAATGATATTCTCTGTGGGTTTTTCATAGAAAGATTTTATGAAGTTTTGGAATGTTCCTTTTAATCCTATCCTTTGAAGAGTTTTTTGTTGTTTTTGTTTTTGCTGTTTCAGGAAAGGATGTTGTATTTTGTCAAATGCTTTTTCTGCTTCAATTTAGAGGACCACGTGGTTCTTTGTTCTTCTCTTATTGATTTGTTCGATCACATTGGTTAATTTGGGAATGTTGAACCACACCTCCATCCCAGGGATAAATCCCACCTTGTCACAGTAGATAATATTTTTAATGCACAGTTGGATCCTGTTACCTAGGATCTCATTGAGAATCTTGACATGTACACTGATCATGGATATTGGTCTAAAACTCTCCCTTTTGATGGGGTCTTTGCCTTATTTGGGGATCAGGGTAATGCTGACTTCATAGAAAGAGTCTGGAAGTTTCCTTCTATTTCTATTTTTGGGAAAAGCTTCAGGAGAATGGGTATTTTTTCCTTCCTTGAATGTTTGGTTGAATTCCCTAGGGAATCCATCAGGTCCTTGGCTCTTGCTTTGTGGGAGGTTTTAGGTCACTGCTTTAATCTCCTTACTAGATATTGGTCAATTCAGGTTGTCAATTTCTTCCTATTTTAGTCTTTGAAGGTTATAGGTTTCCAATAATGCATTCATTTCTTCTAGGTTGCTAGATTTATAGGTGTATAGCTGTTGATAATAATTTCTGATGATTGTATCTATTTCCTTGTTGTTAGTCATGACCTCTCCCATTTCATTCATAATTTAATTAATCTGAGTATTCTCTCTTTTCTTTTGGATTGACTTGGCCAGTGATTTATTGATCTTATTAATTCTTTTAAAGAATCAGCTTCTAGTTTCCGTGATGTGTTCTACTGTATCTCTAGTTTCTAACTCATTGATCTCTGTTCAAATCTTGATTATTTCCCTTCTTGTGCATGGAGTTGGCTTAATTTGTTGTTGATTTTCAGTTCCTTAAGGCATAACAGAGCTGATGTATTTGGGATTTTTCAATTTTTTTGAGTGAGGCTTGGATGGCTATGTATTTCCCCCTTAGAACCACCTTTGATGTATCCTATAGGTTTTGGACCAATGTGTCTTCATTCTCATTGGTTTCCATGAATTTTTTAAGTTCTGCTTTGATTTCCTGGTTGATCCAAACATTCTTGAACAGGATGGTCTTTAGTTTCCAAGTGTTTGAATTCCTTCCAAGTTTTTT